>NC_140952.1:96580911-96853411 GCF_014529385.1 Adiantum capillus-veneris
AGAGAATAAACTTTATGTTAATCGAAAGAAAAGTGAATTTTTTCTTACAAGAGATTCAATATTGAGGTCACATTATCTCTCACAAGATGGCATCCAAATGGATCCATCCAAATTAGAGGTAGTAAAAGGATGGCCTTAACCAAGGAATCTTCATGAACAAAGAAGCTTTATAGGTATGTGTGCATACTATAGACCCTTCATAGAAAAGTTCTCACAAATTGCAGGACCATTACATGACCTAACAAAGGAGCTTTTGAAAAGCTTATCTCTCAACATGTGCTTACACTACCGGATCTCTTAAAGCCATTTGAGGTCCAATGTGATGCTTGTGGTGATTGCCTTGGAGCTGTTTTGCTCGAAGAAGGGCACGCCATAGCCTATGAAAGTCGAAGGCTCGACCCTGTTGAGCAAGCTCTAGGTATATATGAAAAGGAACTCCTCGCAGTTCTAGTGGCCTTAGACTCATGAAAGCACTATTTATTGGGGACTCCTTTCATTCTGCGAACGGACCACCAAAGTCTTAAGTACTTCATGACGCAGACCAAGCTCTCCAGCAAACAAATGAGGTGGGCAAATTTCCTTTTGCAATTTCATTTTCATATCACTCACATTGTTGGCAAGCATAATCAAGTAGCCGATGCACTCTCAAGACGATCGAGAGTGAATGCGGTTTCCATAGCAGCAACTCACAATGATCTATCTTCTATGATAGATGAGTATGCTACTGATCCCGTTTTTAGAGATGTGATTTCAGCCCTTGCACTAGCTGGGAAGAAAGAGGAACCATTTACTTTACAAGATGGTTATCTTCTCTATGGTAATAGACTATGCGTTACTAACTCACTCCGTGAGAGAGTAATGTATGAATCTCATGCTCCTCCTTATGCAGGGCATAGAGGGATTCAGTCTACCCTAAAAGGGATTGAAACATATTTCTATTGGCCTACCATGAAAGCAAACATATAAGAGTATGTTTCTAAATGTATGGTATGCCAAAAGACGAAGTTTGATAGAGCGAAGCAACCTGGATTGCTTCAACCTTTGCCAATTCCTAATTCACCATGGGAGAGCATATCCATGGATTTTATCTTTGGATTGCCTAAGTCTATCCATGGGAATACGGGAATATGGACGATAGTAGACAGGCTCAGTAAACAAGCTCATTTTATACCTGTGAAAAAGACTATCAAAGACCATCAAATGGCAACCCTCTTCATTTCACAAATCTTCAAGTACCATGGCTTGCCAATGTCCATAGTGTCGGATAGAGATCCTAGAATAACCAGTAATTTCTGGAAGGGTCTCTTTGAGAACTTAGGGACAAGGCTAAAATTCTCTTCGATCTATCACCCGCAAACGAATGGCCAAAGTGAAATAGCTAACCTAACAATTCTTGATCTACTAAAAGCCTATGTAACGGAAGTAGATCAAAGATCCCAATGGGAGAAGTACTTACCCTTAGTGGAGTATGCTTACAACAACACTGTACATACTTCCACGATAAAAGCACATTTTGAGGTAATCAAGGGAAGATCAAAAAGTCCCCTACTACTTAAGGTACACGGGAAGATCTTCGCTGCTGCAGATGAGTATAGCCGAGACCTACAAGAATATTTCCAAAAGATTAAGGATGCCATCTCTATCTCATAGCAAAGGCAAAAGGCTGCTCTGCAGATAAGCACAGAAGAGCCCAAGACTTTAAAGAAAATAATTGGGTATTACTCAAATTTCCCAAGGCTCGATTAAGGCACATGACAGGCAAGAATCCTATGGGACACCAAAAGTACTATGCTAAGCCAGCAAAAAGGTACTATGGTCCCTTCCAGATTCTTAGGCCAATCAATGAGATGGCTTATCAGCTCAAGTTGCCCAGCCATTGGCTCATACACAATGCTTTCCATGTTAGTCTACTAAAGCCTTACAAAGGAGAGCCACCTCAAGCACCAACTATTGAAGACCCACTGGAGATTGAGGACCAAGAAGAGGTGTTGCAGCCCAAGTCCATTCTCCGATATGAAGACAAGGTACTAAGAGGCGATAAGACGACGACGTTTGCAGAGACGACGTCTCCCAAACACCAAGTAGACCTTGTCACTCTACTATGGAAGATTGATAGGATTAATGTGCAAACATGCTTGCGGAAGCTTAGGCTCTTAAGCGCCAAATGGACTAGTCATCCATTATAGAACAATGTTGTAGGGTAACATATGGATCCTCTACCCTCTAGAAAAAGGACTAATGAATATGCTTTATCTTCTCTACCCCATAGTTGTGGACGACTATGATTTCAAGAGAGAGATAATGTCATAATAACTAATATCTAATTCTCCTAAATGATTTTCTCATGTTAAACTGATCATTTAATATGGGGAAGTACCAGGGGAGAAAAAGCTAGAATATTGGTTAAGCTGGCAGACCGGCCATAGTAGGGATCCAAAGGGGGGCCATCTGCAAAAGAGAAAGGTGTAACAATGGCCTTATAAGACCCTAAGGTTCATCCCATTAAGACTTCCAAAATGCTAAGGTTCCAAAATTCAAAGGTTGTGTCCAAAGGTCAAAAGCTTAGGAAAATTGGATGCTTTGTGTGTGCTCAAAAGGTCTTCATGCATCCCTACATAGGAGGGGGCGAGCCCTAGAAATAGGAGATGAGAGAGAAACACACACACACACACACAAGCTCCTTTACACAAAGGGAAAGAGGGACACATGTCAGCTCCCTAGACAAGATGCCCACAAGGTGTACTCAAATCCTATTGGATGGCCATGGAGGTGGACCAATGAGAGTTAGTCTAGAGTAAATCTAGTTTAATTAATTTAACAACACTTAATAAAAGAACCAATAATAATTAATCTCTCTAGAAGATTATTCGACAATCTCCCAAGGGGTCCAATGAGCATTCAGCAGCCCAATGGCTTGCCTGATTCCTATTGTCCACGAGACAAAGGGGTCCAATGAGAGTTTAGTTGCATTAATTAATTACCTAAAGCTCTCACAAAAGGGAAAAGGGGGACACATGTCAGAAGGCTATCACTTATGCTGCTTAAATTTCATTGGCTAAGCATGGCATGGGCCAATAGGGCGTTAGCATGAGCAAATAGCAAGAGGGGTCGACCAAGAGAGAGAGAGAGAGAGAGAGAGAGAGAGAGAGAGAGAGAGAGAGAGAGAGAGAGAAGGGGCTGATTTTTCAAAGGCATTATTGCACACACACACACACACACTAGTCCATGTGTGGAGTAAGAAGACTCTCTCTCTCTCCTTCTCAAGCTTTAATGGAAAGCTTATCACCTACTCTAAGATTGTGAGAAGGGAGGCCTACACCAACAACTCTTGGCTTTGGGATGAAAATCCAAGCAAGAACCAAGCTTCAATGCATGCTCATCTGCTCTACCATGCTAATTACTAAGCTAAGCTATGCTAATATGAGTGATTATGTGAGATGTACATCTTTCTCGTAAGACTACTCCTTCTTCCTCTCAATCTACTCTCATACCCCGCTAGCTCTCACCATCTTCAAAGGTGTATGAGGTCTTGGGTCTGAGATTGTGAGGGAATTGATGTTGTGTTTAATAAGTGTTTTTCTTAGTGCTTGAAGTTTCCATCTTCATTGCACTAGCTAGTATTGAAGGAACCCAAAGAATTGTATTGTAAAATGTCTCTCTTGATGGGAGAAACCATAATACAAAGCCTTTTGGAGGGGGGACCGGCTCCATGTAAATCCGGTCCTCAACTGTTGTCAATAGCTTAATTTCTCTCTATTTTGAAGTATTGTTCACGCTATCTAACTAGGTGTTATACTTTTTGTTGCTCTCTCCACCCATGCACTCTTGTTATTCTCATTAGGAATCTATTCTAATGAAATTCTCACTATGTTCATGCTATTTTCCGCTACACAAAAGTTACTAGGCCATTAAATGTTACAGGCCGTGCCCTCTAGCCCTTGGCATGACATTACTCCCCCCTTGGAGAAGTGTTTTCGTCCTTGAAAACAAAAGTGGGAAACTTCTTCTTAAGAGCACTAATGTTTTCCCAAATGGCACCTTCTTCAGGTCGATCTTTCCACTTGATTAACGCTTGTCGACGTACATGATGACGCATACATAAATCATGATAGTCAAGAATCCGCTCAGGTTCATGCTGTGGGGTAGGAGGTTCAACAAAATCGACCAGAATTTGTTGTTCAATGACATTATCGTCCCCATGTAATCGTTTACATAAATGGCTTACATGAAATACCGGATGGACACGAGAGTGTGTCGGTAACGAGAGTTTGTAGGCATGATCACCAAATCGCTTGAGTATCTTGAAAGGCCTAAATATCTCTTCCAGACTTTTCAAAGAAGGCCACCTCTGAATGGCATCCACTTTGGATTGATCCATGTGTAGCCCAGTAGCTGAGATAACATGCCCAAGATAGTGAATTTCCTCCTTGAGAAAATCACACTTGGATTCTTTGGCATATAATTTATTTGTTCGTAACAATTCAAACACCTGCCTCAGATGTTGCAATTGGTCTTCCTCAGAAGCACTATACACAAGAATGTCATCGAGAAAAAAGATAACAAATTTACCCAAGTACGGTCTCAAGACACTATCCATGAGTGTCATGAATGTTGCGGGCGCATTGGTTAACCCAAAAGGCCCAAAACTCCTAATGTCCAAACCTTGTTCGGAATGCAGTTTTGGGTATGTCAACAAGTCCAATACGTACTTAGTGATAACCCGCCGACCGCAAGTCTATCTTCATAAAAATACGAGCATGAGTGAGCTTGTCAAACAAATCATCCACGCGTGGTAATGGGCACTTATTCTTAACAGTGACCGCATTTAATGCACAGTAGTCTACGCACATGCGCATACTACCATCCTTTTTCTTCACTAATAGGATAGGAGAAGCACATGCTAAAGAACTCGATTGAACAAACCCTCTACTAAGATAGACAACAAATTGACGTTCCACCTCAACAGCTTCAAAATAACTCATTTTGTAGGGTGGTTTACTGATTGATTTATTGCCCGCAACCACGTCGATGCCATGTTTCATAGATCGTGTCGACGGTAATCCTGATGGCAAATCACTAGGAAAAACATCGTGAAATTCAGTTAATAAATTTTTTTGTTCACTAGAAACCTTTGCTTGTTGAGAAGAAGTAGCCATTGCTGGAAGAGATGGGAGAGAAGCATGCGGCGTTGTGGAATGTTCAACAGATTCAACATTGGAAAGAAAATGACACAATGAGTAATACAAGAAAACTTCGTGTATTTCATTATCAGAAACGAGCTTCATAAGCTCTACTGTACATATCAGTGGGTGAGGAAGGCACATCCTTCTCTCTTAACAACAACATATGTGC
This sequence comes from Adiantum capillus-veneris, assembly GCF_014529385.1. Lineage (NCBI taxonomy): Eukaryota > Viridiplantae > Streptophyta > Polypodiopsida > Polypodiales > Pteridaceae > Adiantum > Adiantum capillus-veneris. The sequence goes on from NC_140952.1 coordinate 96,586,264, forward strand.
GCCATGGGATTCAAACATTAGGCTGTTGTGCTCGTAGCTACGCTTCAGTGATGGTCCTAGGCTATGCAGCCATTCCCTACCAAGTACCACATCTGCCCTCTCCATATTCATAACCTGGAAATCCAAGGAGGTGGAATAGCCTTGTATTTCTGGTACAGCTCCGACTTGAGTATCCCATACTTTGGCATCATAACCATTCATCATTGCTACCTTGTAGTGGTGGAAACTCGGAGTTTGGGGAAATTTGAGTTTGTTCACTAATCCATAGTTAATGAAATTGTGAGTAGCACCGTCATCTACCAAGATACGCACCTTGTGCCCTTGAAGAGATCCATGTATACGCACTTACTTATGTGGACCAAAGGTCTATTGCTACATGAAAGCTGTGATACAATAGTCATGCACCGCCTTGGTGTGTGTTACCTCCACCGTGGAGAAACATGAGAAGACTCAAGAGGCAGCAATTGCACCGTGTGCACTGCTTTCTCCTTGCCGTGAGCAGCAATTTTCCCTTGGGACAATCCTTTTGCCATGGCCGCTTCCCAAGCATTGAAAGCATAACTTCTCTTTTTTAGCCTTCTCAAATTCCTCAGGAGAGAGAGGACCACGAGACCCCTTGGGTTTTTGAGCTGCTTCAGAATTGGCTACTAGAAATTTCCTTTTATTGTGCCCATACTGTGTGCGTGTATTACTCATGTGTATTAGCAGGCACGTGATTATTATGTGATTTCTTTTCATCTAGATCATCATGAATGTGTGCTTTTACTACGGCCTTCTCAAGTGTTTTAGGGTCCCGAGTCTTGACATGCTTCTTAAGTTCTGACATTAGACCACGGATAAACCCACGTACTTGTTGAATTGGGCCCTGCCCTCTAGCCGTTGGCCTGACACAGGTGTGGTGAGGGATAAGGCTGGGGTGGTGAACTGGGGATGAGGTTGTCACACCTTCTACATAGGCTCTCCATTTGCATTGTAATTGAAAGTGTTTTTCTCATGTCATCTCAAACAGAGCTGTTTGCAGATGTACAATTGAGTGCCTCGCTTTGACATAACAAAAAACTTGCAAACAATTTCACATGTCAAGGCCCAAGCCAAGTGTAGCAAGCCACATTAAGACTCACCGTCCTCATGATTGGCTCATGGCCAAGTTGGCAATGACTGTGCAATGATTGGCTCACGGCAAAGTTGATATCAAGTGTAGCGAGCCAGATTAAGACTAGTTGTCCTCATGATTGACTCACAGCCAAGTTGGCAACGACTTTGTGCAATGGCAGATAGAATTCAAATGAAGCATTGCTTGCTCCAAAACCTCAGCTAGAACTTGCATATAGAAATAGAGAGACCTCTTCACGTGACTCAACCCATGTCCTTGCCTTCAAATGATTGTTAGGAAAGGGATTGCTCTTAGTTATCTCAAAATAAAGGAAGATCTTAAGAGAGTCCGGAGATATTGAATTTAGAAAACTATTGAAACCAACGAAATATTCATCGTGATGGGATATCTTACTTAAAGGTCTATATGCGCAATAATCAATATGAAATGAATGATGATGTAATTGTTGACTTGGCTCCTAATCTCAATTCAAATCTTCAATATGAAGTAATTGATGATTTGGCTCCTGATCTCAATTCAAATCACCACTCAATTTTGCGCACCCATGAGGAATGTCCTCTCTTTCTTTTCTCTCTCGACTGGCTATTAGTTGATAATTACATTTGAGTTCGTGTGTGCGTGTGTGTGTGTGTGTGTGTGTGTGTGTGTGTGTGTGTGTGTGCGCATGTGTGTGTGTGTGTGTGTGTGTGTGGATTGAGGTTCTTGAGAGCCAGTCAGTGGGTGCACAATGTGCTATCAACAAGTATCACGGGAGAAGTGGACAAATGATGCATCGCTTCTTCTTGGCAAGGTTATAGCTAATTTCAAGGAGGAAGGGTTTTTCGATTCTATATGTGTTAAATGAAGCCAGGAACTTGCTTAACAAGCATATTGGTAACCCCCATTTGAAGTCATTCATCAGCAATGTCAATACATTGGTATGCTATTGTTCATTGATATATCATTGCAAGTAAGGAATTATGCAGATAAGGCATGGGCTGAGTCTTGACGCGTCTGACAGGGATCCTATAAGCATGAAACGTTACTGGAGTGTGATACTCCTAATGGTGGTGGTCAAGTGCGCGATGAGGTGTACCTTGATGCAAATGGCACTTATGTCTAGCATGTGGGATGCACCAAGGGCGGTGTGTGTGTGGAGAGGGAATGGAACTGGCGATTTTTCGATGGGAGAGTGGGTGATAGATAGAGTTGAGGAGCAACAAAGAGGGTCTCACATGCACCATGTATTGAGGGTGGGCTCATTGTGCTTTGCACATTCACATGTCGACAATGTTCCCTCTCTCCTATCTCTCTATGGCAGCAATGCCATGCCTGCAGCATCCCATGTCTCCCATCTTTTGTAGTTGTAGGTATTTTTGATGGATGGGAAGCAAGGGTGTCTCTCCAAATGTAATTATATACATTCTAGGCTATTTTCATCATATTAAAAGCAAGGGTGTCTCTCCATATGCAATGTTATCTCATGCAGTGAATTGATTGCAGGGTAACAGGGTCAAGGTCAGGAAGAGAGAGAGTTTTTTTTAGTAGATGTAGAGAGAGGGCATCTCTTCAAATGCAATCCCGTATACTTGCACCTTGAAGGCATGTGGCATTACAGAAGATGTTGATATGGGCAAAAAAAATCATGATGATATTGTTAGTTAGAGGTTGTTGAAATAAAACATCGTTCTTGGCATATTAGCCTTGGTCGACATGTATGCCAAATGTGGTGCACTTCATAAAGCACAAAAAGTGGTTGAGGACTTTCCTATCCGACATGTCATCTGTTGGAATGCACTGATTGTAGGATATGACCAACTTGGATAGGGCCAAGGAGCTATGAGCATTTTTTCAGTGGATATGAAGCAAGGCTGTCTCTTCACATGCAATCACATACGCTGTGGGCTGTTTTTAGCTGATGCAAAGTGAGGGTGTCTCTCCAGATGTAATGTTGGCTCAAGGAGTGCATTGATTGCAGGATATGTCACGAAGAGAGAAATTTGGATGTAGAGAGAGGGCATCTCTCCAAATGCAATCATGTACACTTGCACCTTAAACATGTGGCATTACAGAAGATGCTGATATGGGCAAAAAATTTCACGATGCTATTGTTAGTAAGGGGTTGCAGAAAAAAACGTCATGCTTGGCACTGTGTTGGTCGACATGTATGCCAAATGTGGTGCACTTCATAATGCACAAAAAGTGTTTGAGGAGCTTCCTCTTCGGGATGTCGTCCCTTGAAATGCACTGATTCCAAGATATGCCCAACTTGGGCAAGGCCAAGGAGCTCTAGGCGTTTTACAGCGGATGCGAAGTGAGGGTGTCCCTTCAAATGCAATCACATACGCTCTCCAATAGGTGAGATCAAGAAGAGAGAGAGTTGTTTTCAGCAGATGCTTATACACACACACACATATTCACTTAGGTCTCAGGCTTGGGGGGTTCACCATTCAGTACCCCCCTATATAACATGCGTTCGTGGGTATTAGAAAAACCCCTCTTTTTAACATGTCTGAATGGATAAAATGACCCCTTGTTTTAGGATTTTCTTTTTCAAAATTGAAGATGAAAACCCCTTATTTTAATGTATCTCTGTGAAATTGCCTAAAGTTATTGTATTTTAAAACACCTCCTTTCGAACTCACGTTATACATTAACGTGATTACATAGTGCACCCCCCGAGACTTAGGTACGTACACAAATACTCACATAGTGAGCTAGAGAAAGTGTATAGGATTGACCAGCTAGTAAGAGAGAGCGAGACTCGTCGGAGGCGGGTCTCGTGAGCTCGTAAAGAATAAAAGCACAAAGAGGCTGACCATGCCAAAACATTGATATGGTATCCTAAAAAGGAATCAATTATAACAATTTTACACAATCCACAAAATAAAATTGCAGAAAGAGCCAACCGAATGTATTCTTGGCCATGTTCAACATTGGCAGAGGTTGGCCACTATGCAAGCCATGGGATGGCCTTGCAAAACCAACCTGTTATGAACCAAATCTATTCCACTATCTACAATTGTCTTTGTGACTATGGTGAATATCTACTTTCAATGTTGAAGTCACGGGTTGTCATAAAATCTAATATCTAACTAACCCAAATGATTTTCTCATATTAAATTGATCACTTAATGTGGGAGAATAAACGGGAACAAGTGTTAAGATATAGGTATGTGCTTATAGATCTATCTCAACACGGGGCCAATGGTAAAGGGGCCCAAAAGGGAGATGGTCTATCAAAGAGCAAGGCTAACCAATGGAGCATAAGACCTTAGGGTTAGCTTCATTGAAGACCTCCAATAAATGTGTGTAAAAGTCCTTTGACCTTAAGTAAGCTAGGGCTGAGCTTGAGGTGGGAACCCGGCCCAAGCTCGAGGTGCTTGTCATGCTTGAGGTGTTTTTCATGCTTGAGGTGCTTGATTAAGATGCTTGAGGTGCTTGACTGGCTCCATGCTTGAGGTGCTTGACTTGCTGCATGATTAAAGTACTTGAGGTGCCTTGAGAAGCTTGCCTGAGATGCTTGTGGGAACACCCCCTAGTTCAAGTGCTTTGTCATGCTTGGTGAGTAAGGTGCTTGATCACCTAAAAGTCAAAAGCATTCCTACAAGAGGGGGGGCGAGCCCTTTTCCTAGGGGCTAGAGAGAGAACACCCACTCACACACACAAGGGAAGCCCAACTTGAAGAGGCAGCAAGGACACATGTCAGGCCCCTACCCATGTTACCTTCATGTGTTGCTTGAAGCCTATTGGCTAGGCTTCAAAGGGGTCCAATGATAAATTACATGAATTATCTAATTGTTTTAGCATTTATCAAGTCCTCTCTCTCAAAGGGGAAAGGGGGACACTTGTCCCAAGGCTACCCATGTTGCTTGTAATGGCTCTTGCTTGTGATTGGCTAGGCCTGGAGGGGTCCAATGAGCTTCAGGCATGAGCTACAAGGGGGGGTCGACCCAAGCAAGCTAGGGGGGTGCCTAGGGGGTATACTCACCCACACACACTCACAAGCACTCTCATTGTGTGATATGCAAAGTGCAAAGAGCTCCCTCTCCAAGCAAGTAGAGGTTGAGAGCCTACACCAACACTCTTGGCTATGGAGTGCAAATCCAACCAAGAGCCATGCTTCAATGCTTAAGCTTGCCATATCCTTCTTCTTCATTACTATGCTATTATGTATGCTAGCAACAAGAGTATGATAAGTGAGGAACTAATTCTTTCTCCTATGAAATGTTTCTTCTTCCTCTTCCCTACCCTCATTCCCTGCTAGCTCTCTCCACCTTCAAAGGTGTTTGAGGTCTTGGGACTGAGGCTTGGGATAGTTAAAGCTTTCTTCAAGTTTATGTTATGTTTGTGGTGCATGAAGCCTTCCATCTTCATGGCATCACCTAGTTCACAAGGAACACAAAGACTGTATTGTAACAAGTCTCTCTTTATGGGAGAAATCATAATACAAATGCCTATTGGAGGGGGGACCGGCTCCACATAAATCCGGTCCTCAATTGTTGTCATGTTCTCTAAACTCTCTCTCTTGCAAAAGTATTGTCTATGCCAAGTTAACTAATTGCTATGATTATGTTGCTATCTTCAATTATGTCTACCCGCTATGCTCACAAAATCATTTCTTGAAAGTACTCTCATTAAATTCCGCTATTCTCAAATTGAATAGGCAAATTCCATTACATTGGTATCAGAGCATTTGGTTTCTCTTTTCTTGCTTAAGAAGAGAGGTCCTTAAGTAGCCTATAAATGGTTGATGTTGTTAATTATAATAGAGTAAGTGGAACTGGGATCTAATACCGGTTTTGTTAAGCCCACTATGTGGGGGATGGTGCACACCTTGGAGCTTTGGACTTAATAATGGAGTCTTTTTAGACTTGCCTACGGCTTTACCATTATTGAGCCATAAGAAGTCCGAAAGGAGCTAACCCTTGGCAACTCTGCTATGTTAGACCTACTCCTCTACTCTCTATAATTAACCACTTTGAGCCGTGGGTGTAGATACTTAAGAGCCGATTTTCAAAGGCTAAGAGGAGTGGCAACTAAGGTTTTGAATTGCCAAAGCATACACTAAGTACATACATAAAATTTTGTTAACATGGCTGACAATAATCAAGAGAGTAGAATGAACATTGATAGCTTTGATTTTGCACATGAAGGTGCTAATGATGATGCTCCCATGTTTGTGAATTATCTTGTGACTAGGTTGCAACAAGCTATGGGCAACCCTACCTTGCAAGCCGAAGTTACTCAAAAACTTCGTGCCTATGGAATTTCCCTTCCTCTCCAAGAGGAGAGAGAGCTTAGGAGGCCTCTTGAAGAGACCCCCAAAAGAAGACTCTCTCCCATTCGAGAGGAGGAATCCAAAGAGAAAGAAAGCAATGAAAGTCTAAGTTCTTCTGAAGATGTGGCTCCACGAAGAAGGCGGTCTATACGATTGCCTACTCCTCCCAAGAGGAAAAGAGCAACCCATAGTCCTTCTCCTCATCACTCTCAAAGGCAAGAGAGGAAACAAAGGAAGAAAAGGGCTAGGAAGAGGTCACCCTCTTCTCCTTCTTCTTCACCTTCCTTCTCTTCCGATGAAAGTTATGGCTATTCTCCTAGAGAATACAAGAGGGGAGGGCATCGCAAATCATTTCCTGCATGGCGAAGGTCACAAAAGCTAAAGAAGTTCAAGGAGGGAGGAAAGAGTATCTCTTTTCTCACCTACGATGGCACCTTTGGTGCTACCGGAAAAGTGTTGGCCTTCATCCAGCAATTTGATGCGGCCTTTGGTGTTAGGAAATAAGACGTAGCTAAATAGATAATTGAGTAGATTACTTAATGGAGAGAGACAGATTTACATACACGAGATTATAGAGTAGAGAGAGAGAGAGAGAGAGTACACACGATATACGTGGTTCACCCAATGTGGGCTACGTCCACGGGAAAACAGCCACTCAATGGCTTTAGTAGTTCAAAACAAGAAGTAATTTACAAAGGGATTATACCCTTAATGGAGCTCCCGCCTTGCTTCACTCTCACCACCTCACACTCACCTTGTTGCATCAACTTCACACTATAAAATGTGTGTAGAAATGGCCTCCTTTTATAGGCCAAAAGGGCTGCCCTCTCTTATGAGAGACAGCCATGTGTAGCCGCCCTTGTGCGAATAAGTCCAAATCGGACCCTCCAATCCGCCCATGTGTGGCCGCCCTTGAGAAGACAAGTCCGCTTTTGAATTCGGCCACCGGCCATTGAATTCGGCCACCGGCCACCGGCCATTGACTTCCGACCACCGGCCACCGGCCATTGACTTCCGACCACCGGCCATTGGCCATTGACTACCGGCCACCGGCCAACCGACCGGTTGTTTTCCGACCACTTTCCGACCGCCGTCCGGCCATAATATTCCGGCCATAATATTCCGCCGTCCGGCCCCTGATTCTTGTCCGTGAAAATTTTGGTTTCCGGTGAGTGATTTTCCTTCACGCACAATGGCTTCTCCTCATAGTGGGGGCCTTACAAATGTGCGCTTTTACCACAAAAAATTACAAGGGTAAATCAGGCTCCATACTTAACAATCTCCCACTTGGAGACTGATCTCCAAACCAAACCTGTGACTGCTTTCCATTCTGGCTTTTTATCCTTGAATGCCGATTGAAGATGAGCAAAAGCTCAACTTCTCCTTGTTGACCACCTTTGTAAACATGTCTGCAGGATTTTCACTTGTATGCACCTTTCCTAGCTTTAGTTGTCCCTCTTCCAAAAGAGTGCGTATGAAGTGATATCTCACCTCAATGTGCTTTGTCCTTGAATGAAAGGCTGAGTTCTTCGCAAGATGGATAGCGCTTTGGCTATCACTGTATAAGACACAATTGTCTTGTTTGAATCCAAGCTCTTCTAAGAATCTGTGAAGCCACAGAATTTCTTTGCTTGCCTCCGTCATTGCTACATACTCTGCTTCCGTGGTAGAAAGTGAAACCACTTTCTGCAGCTTTGAAGCCCATCTTACTGCTGTGCCTCCAACCGTGAACACATAGCCAGTAGTGCTCCTTCGAGTATCTTTGTCACCTGCCATATCTGCATCAGCATACCCTTCTAGAAAAATATCAGTTCCTCCAAAATACAAAGCATTTGTTGTTGTCCCTTTTAGATACCTAAGTATCCACTTCACAGCTTGCCAATGCTCTTTACCTGGGTTGTCCATGAACCTACTCACAACTCCCACTGCATGTGCAATGTCTGGCCTTGTCCAGACCATAGCATACATTAGAGAACCTACCGCTGCAGCATATGGAACTTCAGACATATAGGCTATCTCCTCTTGTGTCTTTGGACACATATCCTTCGTTAGTTTAAAATGACCAGCCAAAGGTGTAGAAACTGGTTTTGCATTTTGCATTGCAAACCTTTCTAGTACCTTCTTGATGTAATCTTCTTGAGATAGCTTTATTGTTTTCTTCGTCCTGTCCCTTGATATTTTCATACCAAGTATCCTCTTTGCAGCACCTAAATCTTTCATTGAAAAAGATTTGGACAGCTCCTCTTTTAGGTCTTTGATGTCCTGCATGTTAGCACTTGCAATCAACATGTCATCAACATACAACATTAGGATGATGAATTTCCCATCTCCCAAATTCTTCGTGTAGACGCAGTGATCCGAGTTGCATCTTGTGAATCCATGATCCAACATCCATCGATCAAACTTCAAGTACCATTGTCTTGATGCTTGCTTTAAACCATACAAGCTCTTCTTTAATCTGCAAACCATTTTCTCCTTACCTTTTACTTCATACCCCTTTGGTTGAAGCATGTAGATTTCCTCCTCTAAGTCACCGTGAGGGAATGCCGTATTTACATCCATTTGCTCGAGATTTAGATCATGAGCAGCCACAAGGCTTAAGACAAGCCTAATTGAGTTCATTTTTACAACAGGAGAAAATATTTCATTGAAGTCAATACCTTTCTTTTGAGAAAAACCTTTTACCACAAGCTTAGACTTGTACCTTTTCTTCCCACCTTCTTCTTCCTTTATCTTGTACACCCATTTGTTTTGAAGTGCCCGCTTACCTTTAGGCAACTCAACCAACTCCCATGTTTGGTTCTGATGTAGTGAGTCCATCTCCACTTGCATGCTCTTCGTCCATTCTTCTTTGGATTCATGTTGCATAGCTTCTTCATATGATTCTGGCTCTCCAGAATCTGAGATCAAGAGATGGTTGAAGGAAGGAACAAACCTTTCTGGAGGTCTACTTGCTCTTGTAGATCTTCGGGGAATAGGTTGAGGCTCCTCATTTGGTTGATGTTGTTGCACATTGTCACCGTTTGCAGTCCTTGAGTCTTCACCGTCCTCAAGCTCCATGTACTCATCACCTGTTTCTTTTGTTTGTTTTCTTTCCAAGTAATCTTTGTACATATTTTGTTCGTTAAAAATTACATCCCTACTCCTTAAGATTTTACCATCTTCAGGATTCCATAGGCGATACCCAAAGTCTCCTTCTCCATATCCAATGAAGAAACACTTTTTGGACTTTGCATCTAACTTTGATCTTAGGCTTCTATCTATGTGCATGAAAGCCTCACACCCAAACACTTTGAGAAATGCATAATTCACCGGTTTACCTGTCCATGCCTCTTCTGGAACTCCCCCATCCAATGCCGTTGAGGGTGACCGATTGATTAAGTACACAGACGTACTTACAGCTTCTGCCCAAAGCTCAAGCGGTAGGCCTGCATGTAGCCGCATGCTTCGTGCTCGTTCCATGATTGTCCTGTTCATCCTTTCCGAAATCCCATTTTGTTGAGGTGTCCTTGGGGTTGTCCTTTGCCTCCGAATGCCATTGCTAGCACAAAAGCTTTCAAAAGCTTGGCTGCAATATTCGCCTCCATTGTCGGATCTGAGGCATTTAACCTTGGTACCTGTTTCATTCTCCACAAAGGCTTTCCACCTTTGAAATATGGAAAATACATCGGATTTATTCTTCATGACATAAACCCATGTTTTTCTAGTCGCATCGTCTATGAATGTTACATAGTACAATGAGCCACCAAGTGATGGTGTACTTGCAGGACCCCAAACATCAGAATGAACCAACTGAAGTTTTTTATTTTTTCTTTCATTTCCTGATTTTTGAAATTTTACCCTCTTTTGTTTACCATAAACACAATCTTCACAGAACTCTAAGTCCACTTCTTTCAAACCTAGTAGAAGCTTCTTTGTTTGAAGGATTTGCATTCCTTTGGCACTCATATGCCCAAGTCGGTAGTGCCACACCGCACTGTCAACTTCTGTAGTTGCTGCACAAGCTGAAGGTTGCGTGCTAACAGCACACAAGTAAAGTGTACTGACTTTTTCACCCTTGGCAACCACCAAAGATCCCTTTGAGATCTTCCACCGTTTGTTTCCGAATGCAATGTTGTGACCTTCATCGTCCAATTGTCCTGTAGAGATCAATTTTTTGCGAAGAGAAGGAACATGCCTAACATCTTTAAGCTTCCATTCATTTCCGTTAGCAATTTTGATAGAAACTGTACCTTTGCCGACAATCTCACAAGCTTCATCATCTCCCAAGTATACATACCCAAAATTACCTTTAGTGTAGTCTTGGAAATGTTGCTTGTGTGGTGTCGCATGGAATGAAGCCCCGGAATCTACTATCCAGGAATTAGACACATTGTCTAATGAGAGAATTAGAGCATCTTGCTCTACTTTACCTGCCACATTGGCCTCCGATGCTGGCTTGTTGTCTTGAGACTCTGTCTCCTTCTTCTTCTTGGACCAGCAATCCTTCTTAACGTGGCCCTTCTTGCCGCAGTTCCAACATTCAAGAACTGACTTTGTTCGTGATTTGCTCCGTCTTGAGCGATCACGACCCTTTTGGTTTTTGAACCTCTCCTTAGGCCTTCCTCTTGTTTCCACTGATAGTGCAGCACTTGATGATTCTCCTGTGCTTCTCCTTCGCATTTCCTCGCTTAGAAGAACACCCACAACATCATCAAACTTAAGAGTATTTGTGCCAGAGATAGAATTACTTACAGCCATCACAAGGCTGTCCCAACTATCCGGTAGAGATGATAGTATAAGGAGAGCTCGCACTTCGTCATCGAAATTGATTTTCACTGATCGAAGTTGACTTATGTTTGTGTTAAAGTCATTTAGGTGTTCTGCAACTGAACCATTCTCTGCCATCTTTAGATTGAACAAGCGCTTCATAAGAAATACCTTATTGGATGCCGATGGTTTCTCGTAGAAGTCGTCAAGTGACTTCATCAAGTCCTCCGTGGTCTTCATCTCCGAAACATTGAAGGCCACAGTTGACGCCAAGCTTAACCGGATTGTTCCTAGTGCCTTTCGATCAAGGACAATCCATGCTTCATCTGCCATTGTTGCGGGCTTCTTCGCAAGACCGCCTAGTGGCAAATAGAGGTCCTTCTGGTAGAGATAGTCTTCAATCTGCATCTTCCAATGTTGGTAGTTTTTGCCGTTGAACTTCTCAATCTTGAGCTTCCCCTCCTCCGCCATAACTCCCACTCAATTCAAGGAATCCTTTCCTTGAGATAATTTAGCTACGAGCAAACCTTGCTCTGATACCAGTTGTTAGGAAATAAGACGTAGCTAAATAGATAATTGAGTAGATTACTTAATGGAGAGAGACAGATTTACATACACGAGATTATAGAGTAGAGAGAGAGAGAGAGAGAGAGTACACACGATATACGTGGTTCACCCAATGTGGGCTACGTCCACGGGAAAACAGCCACTCAATGGCTTTAGTAGTTCAAAACAAGAAGTAATTTACAAAGGGATTATACCCTTAATGGAGCTCCCGCCTTGCTTCACTCTCACCACCTCACACTCACCTTGTTGCATCAACTTCACAGTATAAAATGTGTGTAGAAATGGCCTCCTTTTATAGGCCAAAAGGGCTGCCCTCTCTTATGAGAGACAGCCATGTGTAGCCGCCCTTGTGCGAATAAGTCCAAATCGGACCCTCCAATCCGCCCATTTTTGGCCGCCCTTGAGAAGACAAGTCCGCTTTTGAATTCGGCCACCGGCCATTGAATTCGGCCACCGGCCACCGGCCATTGACTTCCGACCACCGGCCACCGGCCATTGACTTCCGACCACCGGCCATTGGCCATTGACTACCGGCCACCGGCCAACCGACCGGTTGTTTTCCGACCACTTTCCGACCGCCGTCCGGCCATAATATTCCGGCGAAAAGGAATATTCCGGCCCAAAAAAATCTCGGGGGCCTCCGCCCCCGAGGCCTTTAAAGTTGCCCTTGATTCTTGTCCGTGAAAATTTTGGTTTCCGGTGAGTGATTTTCCTTCACGCACAATGGCTTCTCCTCATAGTGGGGGCCTTACAAATGTGCACTTTTACCACAAAAAATTACAAGGGTAAATCAGGCTCCATACTTAACATTTGGGGACGAGGGCTTCACAGAGTCCTCCAAGCTACGCCATGTAGCTATGCACTTCTAAAAATCAGCTCGTCAATGGTGGGCTAGCCTTCGTGGCAATGGAGAAGCCCCAAAGACATGGAAAACTCTACGAGTTTCCATCATGAAGCAATTTCTTCCAAGCGATACTAAAGATAAAGTTCTTACCGAATGGCGCGGCTTGAAGCTCCTCTCTCATGAGTCTATCAACAAGTATGTAGATAAGTTTTGGGATTTAAATCTCAAAGCTACTGTCTTTCAAAAGATAGACTTTGCCGAGCAAAGACAACAATTCTGTGCGGGATTACCTGAAGAGATGGCCAAATATATCAACTCTCAACGGCCCGGTACTATTACCGAAGTAATCCACCACACCATGGTTGCTTCACACATCAATTTCCATCAAGGGGCTAGACGTAATGTCAAGCCCATGGAAAACAAAGATAAAAATGATGCAAAGGGGAAATCCAATGCTCAAAATAATTCCCAAGGCACTTCCAACAACAACAACAACAATCGGTCCAAGGAGAAAGGAGTTTACAAAGGTAAAAACAAACTCTCTCCTGAAGAGCTTGAAGCTTTTCGCAAGGACCATAAGTGTTTCAAGTGTGGGGAGCAAGGACATGGCTATCGTTCTTGCCCCAAGAAGAATACTCGCAATGAGACTCCTAGGGCTTCCACCATCGAAGCTCCAAAAGAGGATGCTCATTGCAAAGGATCATCACTCTCCTATGCTTGGGGAAAGGTACGAGAGCATGATGCCTTCATCTTGTTTGACCCTGGCTCTACTCTCAACTTCATATCAATAGAGTTGGCCACCAAGTTGGGCATTCAAGCTTTTGAGATGGGAGATATAGTAACAGCTGATGCAGCTTTCAAGGGACAACAAGCCTCCGTTACTCCCTTGATTGGAAAGTTGAGGCTTCATGTCCAAAGCTATGTCGACAAAGAAGACTTCTTCATCTCTCCCCTCCAACATCAGGATGTTATCCTAGGGGCACCATGGTTTGATCACATGGCTGCCAACATGAAGTTCCCTGAAAGGAGAATTTACTTCACCTACAGGGGAAAGAACATGTATGTAGATGCTAGTGAGCGTGGTCGCACTATTCCACTTGTAAATCCTCTTTCTTTTGATAAATCAATGAAGAGCTCAGTTTCTGCATACATGATTTATGTCAAAGAGTCTCTAAAAGCTAATAATGTTTCATCAAATGAAAATGATAGGAATCAAGAAGAGTTAGACTTGTCTACTTTTCTAAAAGGATTCCAAGATGTGTTCATCGATGATATCCCTATGGACCTACCTCCAAAACGAGGGGATGATGACCATCGTATTGAGCTCCTTCCAGGAAGCTCACCGCCTAACAAACCTCCTTATCGAGTCTCACAAGCTCAACAAGAGGAGATCATGAGGCAAGTACAAGAGCTGGTAGACAAAGGGATGGTGAGGCCTAGTTCCTCTCCCTTTTGTTCTCCAGTCCTTTTAGTGCAAAAGAAAGATGGTACATACCGTATGTGTGTGGACTATCGAGCACTAAACCATATCACTATTAAAAACAGATTTCCCGTACCTCGGGTAGAAGATCTGTTTGATAAGCTACAAGGCTCTACCTACTTCAGTAGGATTGACCTTAAGAGTGGCTATCATCAAATAAGGATAGTGGATGAGGATATCTTAAAGACCGCGTTTCGCACAACATTTGGTCTTTATGAATATCTAGTCATGCCTTTTTACTTGACTAATGCACCAGCTACGTTCAATCGTTTGATGGAGAAAATTTTTAGACCATATCGAAAATTCACTGGAGTGTTCTTCGATGATATCATCATCTACTCCAAGTCTTTGGAGGAACATAAGCAACATCTCCAAGTGATTTTTCAAGCCTTGAGGGAGAACAAACTTTTTCTCAACCAAAAGAAAAGTGAATTCTTCCTTCAAGAGATTCAATATCTAGGCCATATTATCTCTCACGATGGTATTCGTATGGATCCATCAAAGTTAGAGGTAATAAAATCATGGCCTAACCCAAGGAATCTACATGAGCTAAGAAGCTTTATTGGTATGTGTGCATACTATAGACGCTTCATAGCAAAATTCTCTCAAGTGGCAGGACCACTACACGACTTAACCAAGAAGAACGTTAAGTTTGTATGGACTGCTAAGGAGCAAAATGCTTTTGAAAAACTCAAAGAGAAGCTTACTTCCCAACCAGTCCTCGTGCTTCCGGATCTCTCAAAGCCCTTTGAGGTCCAATGTGATGCTTGTGGTGATTGCCTTGGAGCGGTTTTGCTTCAAGAAGGGCATGCCATAGCATATGAGAGCCGAAGGCTCAATGGTGATGAACGAGTCTTGGGCATTTATGAGAAAGAGCTTTTAGCTGTTCTACATGCCCTAGACACATGGAAGCACTACCTATTGGGGACTCCATTTATCCTACGAACCGACCACCAAAGTCTCAAGTATTTCATGACGCAAACCAAGCTTTCTGACAAACAAATGAGGTGGGTAAATTTTCTTTCGCAATTTAATTTTCATATTGCTCACATAGCTGGTAAGCACAATCAAGTTGCCGATGCACTTTCACGACGACCAAAAGTTAATGCGGTGTCTATAGCTACTCACAATGATCTATCCTCTATGATAGATGAGTATGCTACTAACCCTGACTTTAGAGACATAATGTCAGCCCTTGCTTTGGGGAAGAAAGAGGAACCATTCACCTTGCAGGATGGTTATCTTCTTCACGGAAATAGGCTATGTGTTACCCATTCCCTTCGTGAGAAGGTTATGTATGAATCCCATGCTCCTCCATATGCAGGGCATAGAGGTATTCAACCTACTCTCCGAGGAGTAGAGACGTATTTCTATTGGCCTACCATGAAAGTGGACATACAAGAGTATGTTTCAAAATGTGTAGTATGCCAAAAGACCAAGTATGATAGAGGGAAGCAACCTGGATTACTCCAGCCATTGCCTATTCCAAATTCACCATGGGAGAGTATATCCATGGATTTCATCTTTGGATTACCCAAGTCTATCCATGGGAATACAGGAATATGGACAATAGTCGACAGGTTTAGCAAGCAAGCACATTTTATTCCTGTCAAAAAGACTATTAAGGCACATCAAATGGCAACTCTCTTCATATCTCAGATTTTCAAACACCATGGATTACCCACATCCATCGTATCAGATAGAGATCCTAGAATGACCAGTAATTTCTGGAAAGGTCTCTTTGAAAATCTAGGAACAAGATTGAATTTCTCTTCGGCCTATCACCCACAAACGGATGGCCAAAGTGAGATAGCCAATCTTACGATACTCGATCTACTCAAGACTTATGTTACCGAAGTAGATCAACGCTCACAATGGGAAAAGTATTTACCGCTAGTAGAGTATGCCTACAATAATACTGTACATACTTCTATGGGCAAAGCACCTTTCGAGATCATAGAAGGAAGACCTAAAAGTCCCTTGCTACTGAAAGTACATGGGAAAATCTTCGCCGCCGATGAGTATAGCCGTGACCTACAAGAATCTTTTCAAAAGATTAGGGAGGCTATAGCCATCTCTCAACAAAGGCAAAAAGCTGCTGCTGATAAGCACAGAAGAGCCTTAATGTTCAAAGAAAATGATTGGGTCTTACTCAAGTTTCCTAAGGCTCGATTAAGGCAAACGACGGGCAAAAATCCTACGGGCCATCAAAAGTATTATGCTAAACTAGCAAAAAGATACTATGGTCCTTTCCAAATCTTGAAGCCTATCAATGAGACGGCTTATCAACTCAAGTTGCCCAACCATTGGCTTATACACAATGCCTTTCATGTAAGCTTACTTAAGCCCTACAAAGGAGAGCCACCAATTGAACCAATTATTGAAGACCCTCCCGAAGTTGAAGACCAAGAAGAGGTGCTACAACCCGAAGCTATCCTTCGGCATGAAGACAAGGTACTACGACATGGTAAGATTATCCGACGGTATCTTATTAAGTTCAAAAATTATCCTTTTGAAGATGCTAAATGGATGCAAGGAGTACAACTTAAGGATAGTATGAACCTTGTCAATGCTTACAATGCTACATTAGAGTAAGCAAATGTACAAATTTCCTTTAAATAACTCATGTTTTTGTCTTATATGACTAGTCCTCTTTTTAATTGTGCACAAAATTTAACTAGTATGCATGCTTAGAATCATGTTTGTGATGACGACGTCTCTCAAACACCAAGTAGAATTTGTCACTCTACTTTGGGAGAATAAAATGGACTAAAGAGCAGACATGCTTGCGGCAGCTATGTCTCCCAAGCACCAAATGGATTAGTCATCCATCTTGGAAAGATGTCATAGGGTAAAAAGGGATCCTTTACCCGCTAAGTACGATTGACTAATGACTAAGACTTTATCTTTTCTACCTCATAGTCGAGGACGACTATGATTTCAAGAGAGAGGTAATGTCATAAAATCTAATATCTAACTAACCCAAATGATTTTCTCATATTAAATTGATCACTTAATGTGGGAGAATAAACGGGAACAAGTGTTAAGATATAGGTATGTGCTTATAGATCTATCTCAACACGGGGCCAATGGTAAAGGGGCCCAAAAGGGAGATGGTCTATCAAAGAGCAAGGCTAACCAATGGAGCATAAGACCTTAGGGTTAGCTTCATTGAAGACCTCCAATAAATGTGTGTAAAAGTCCTTTGACCTTAAGTAAGCTAGGGCTGAGCTTGAGGTGGGAACCCGGCCCAAGCTCGAGGTGCTTGTCATGCTTGAGGTGTTTTTCATGCTTGAGGTGCTTGATTAAGATGCTTGAGGTGCTTGACTGGCTCCATGCTTGAGGTGCTTGACTTGCTGCATGATTAAAGTACTTGAGGTGCCTTGAGAAGCTTGCCTGAGATGCTTGTGGGAACACCCCCTAGTTCAAGTGCTTTGTCATGCTTGGTGAGTAAGGTGCTTGATCACCTAAAAGTCAAAAGCATTCCTACAAGAGGGGGGGCGAGCCCTTTTCCTAGGGGCTAGAGAGAGAACACCCACTCACACACACAAGGGAAGCCCAACTTGAAGAGGCAGCAAGGACACATGTCAGGCCCCTACCCATGTTACCTTCATGTGTTGCTTGAAGCCTATTGGCTAGGCTTCAAAGGGGTCCAATGATAAATTACATGAATTATCTAATTGTTTTAGCATTTATCAAGTCCTCTCTCTCAAAGGGGAAAGGGGGACACTTGTCCCAAGGCTACCCATGTTGCTTGTAATGGCTCTTGCTTGTGATTGGCTAGGCCTGGAGGGGTCCAATGAGCTTCAGGCATGAGCTACAAGGGGGGGTCGACCCAAGCAAGCTAGGGGGGTGCCTAGGGGGTATACTCACCCACACACACTCACAAGCACTCTCATTGTGTGATATGCAAAGTGCAAAGAGCTCCCTCTCCAAGCAAGTAGAGGTTGAGAGCCTACACCAACACTCTTGGCTATGGAGTGCAAATCCAACCAAGAGCCATGCTTCAATGCTTAAGCTTGCCATATCCTTCTTCTTCATTACTATGCTATTATGTATGCTAGCAACAAAAGTATGATAAGTGAGGAACTAATTCTTTCTCCTACGAAATGTTTCTTCTTCCTCTTCCCTACCCTCATTCCCTGCTAGCTCTCTCCACCTTCAAAGGTGTTTGAGGTCTTGGGACTGAGGCTTGGGATAGTTAAAGCTTTCTTCAAGTTTATGTTATGTTTGTGGTGCATGAAGCCTTCCATCTTCATGGCATCACCTAGTTCACAAGGAACACAAAGACTGTATTGTAACAAGTCTCTCTTTATGGGAGAAATCATAATACAAATGCCTATTGGAGGGGGGACCGGCTCCACATAAATCCGGTCCTCAATTGTTGTCATGTTCTCTAAACTCTCTCTCTTGCAAAAGTATTGTCTATGCCAAGTTAACTAATTGCTATGATTATGTTGCTATCTTCAATTATGTCTACCCGCTATGCTCACAAAATCATTTCTTGAAAGTACTCTCATTAAATTCCGCTATTCTCAAATTGAATAGGCAAATTCCATTACACGGGTAGCCTATCATTGATGGGTAGTGTCTTTTTTACTATGGTGGATATCTACTTTCACTATTGAAGTCAGGAGTAGACTATCACTGATGGGTAGGGTTTGGCAATTGGACAGGGTCACGATAATGACTACAACTTCTTATTGTGTGTGAAATATCTTTCAGCATGGACATGCTATACATTAATGAATGATAGTAGACATGCATCCCGTCTTCCATGTGAATACATGCTTGCCCAAATGCCTTCTGCGCACACTTTGTTGACTTGGAGCGGATACCAATAAGGTAAAACACCCAATATTGTGCCACCTAAGAGAGGCAATGAATTGCAACCACTCCTCTGCACTATTTTCAGCGTGAAAGGACACATTCGAGAGTTGAATGCAAGCGCTTTCTAGGATAGAGGCGGCGTCGCGAGCGGTGCGGCACGCAGGATGCAGGTCGCCAAAGAAAAAATTATGTGTAAAAAAAGTGTCCGTGAGTAGGAAGAAAGTGAGGGGTTCTATTTTAGAAAATGAGCCAACAAGGCTTGAACTTGAAATGAGACGTCCATGAGTTCATCACGCCTTGCTTTAACCAATTCAGGGCCCGACTGAATATCTCGAGAACGAGTCCCAACACATGTCAATTCACAACACTGCGCTTGTCTCACTCTCTCTCTCTCTCTCTCACCCAGGGCTCGAGAAAAGATAGGTTCGCTTTATCCAAAGCGTTTTCAAAATGAAAAATGGCTGGCTCAAATTTGGGGAAGGAGGTTCTCAAGCTGGTTCAAATTATGAAATTTATAGTTCTAATATGAGATTTGTAGTGTGATTATCCCCCTCAAATTTAGAGTTAGCCTGCTTATATGCCTGTGAAAAGGTTCCAAAGCCAGGTCCACAAAAAACAGCCCTGCTCTCACCGTGCTCGTCTCTCCTCCCCTTTAAGTGCCATGGGATCCCAACCATGGGATCAATGGTCCCAAGTGAAAGATCAATCTGGACCATCGATCTGCTAAAACTAAACTCGGGATCCCGAATTTAGATTTTTCAAAACTAATCTCGAGATCCCGAGTTTAGGTTTTACCGGCCACACGGGGCCTAATCTCGGGATGCCCCCCTCTCCCCAACCGGGATTTGAACCCTCACCTAGCTTGAGAGTCTAGGGCCTTAACCATCACTCCTGCGTGCGCTTTCTTGAAATAGTTGTGTTTTTTCATAAACTTAAACTTAAAACAACAGTTTTCGACATAAAAACTAAACTCGAGATCCCGAGTTTAGTTTTTGTGGAGCCCACCATAAAAACTAAATTCGAGATCTGAGTTTAGTTTTTACGCATCGACAGCCGAGATCTACGAACGCCTTTGATTTTGCACAAGAGCCATTGATCCCATGGGTGGGACCCCGTGGCACTTAGAGGTGAGCCTCCTCTCTCTCTATCTCAAAAGCTCCATTGTGCAAAAGCACGCTTTCACTGAAAAGCATCGTTATTAATGTGTGGGGTAACGCCTTGCCCTCTCTAGGCTAGTCTCTTTGCAACGACCCAAGTAAAGACGCACCGACAACTGAGCCGCGTCAGATATGCAGGAAAGACGGGGAGATGGCGCAGATGTCAGTGCTCCTGCTCCAAAGAGAGGAAGAGGGACTAGGAGACAAGATAGAAGTGATGACGAGAGACGGCACTCTAGTTCTGATCGCAGAGCGGAGAGGCCAGCCAATGTTCAAAGGAGGGGGCATGACTCATCTTCTTCCGACAGAAAATCTAGGAGCCGCAGGGACAAGGATGCACATTCTCCTCATGACAAAAAATCTAGAAGCCGCAGGGACAAGGATGCACATTCTCCTCATGACAGGAAACATACAGACAATGATGGCCTCCCTGATAGGAAACAAAGAGAGAGCAGCAGATTTTATGACAGTAATATCGAGCGACAGCAATCTAATTCTCACTGTGACGGTAGGCGATCCTACAATGAAAAAAAGAGGTATGATTTGTCTTCCCCTGATAGGAAACTAAGAAGCCACAGCAACAAAGGTGCCTGTTCTCCTTCCAATCATAGACAACATGATGACATCACACGACAAAGTAATGCTTTGCAGCAAGAACACCACAGGAAGCAGAGAACTGGAGATTTTAGAGGTGCGGAAGATAGCAGAGACAGGTCAAGAGATAATGAAGATGAAAAAGAGTGCAGCAGAAGCCCCAGATCAAGAAATAATGAAGAAGGAAGGGGGCATAGCAGAAGCTCAAAAAGGCGACATGATGATGATAGTAAGATCAAACAGAAACGTTGGGCAGATACGGTCGAAGAGGATAAAGAGGACGAGGCAACTCGATTGTCTTATTCCAGGGCATCCACCAGGGAGGAAGAGGTGAATGCTGCAGGAAAGGAGAACAAGATGTCTATTGCACCGCAGCCCCAAGGAAGAAGTGGAGGGGTGTACATACCACCCTTCAAGCTGGCACAGATGATGAAAGAGGTTCAAGATAAAAGCAGTGTTGAATATCAGCGCATGACTTGGGATGCTTTGAGAAAGAGCATCAATGGTCTTGTTAACAAAGTGAATGCATCTAATGCCAAGAATATTATCCCTGAGCTTTTGGGTGAAAATCTGATTCGGGGCCGTGGGCTTTTTGCACGGTCTTGCATGAAGTCTCAGATGGCATCTCCTCTATTTACACACGTGTTTGTGGCTGTGGTTGCTGTGGTCAACACTAAGTTTCCTGAGCTTGGTGAACTTCTTCTGAAAAGAATCATACTACAGTTCAGAAGGGCTCTAAGGCGGAATGACAAGCCTGTACTGCTAGCAGCGGCAAGATTTATTGCACACTTAGTTAACCAACAAGTTGCGCATGAAGTGGTTGCGCTGGAGGTGTTGATGGTATTATTGGAGAATCCTACAGATGACAGTGTAGAGGTTTCTGTTGGTTTTGTGAAAGAATGCGGTGCGATTCTTCAGGACCTTGCTCCACAAGGGTTGCATGGTATTTTTGAAAGACTCAGGGGAATCCTTCACGAAGGAGAAATCGATAAGCGTGTTCAGTTTATGATTGAAGGCCTGTTTGCGATCAGGAAATCTGGATTTCAGGGCCATCCAGCTGTGTTACCAGAGCTGGATCTTGTGGAGCAAGAGGACCAATTTACTCACGAGATTTCTCTATCTGAGGATCTAGACACAGAAATGAGCCTCGATATTTTCAAGGCTGATCCAAGTTTTTTGGAAAGCGAGAAGAAATATGAAGATATTAAGAAAATTATTTTGGGAGAATCGTCTGGTGACGACAATGATGATGATGATGATGGTGATAATGGCTCTGGGCAGTCATCCGATGACGATGAGGATGATGAAGATGAGGAGGAAGAAATGCAGAGAATGAAAATCAGAGATGAAACAGAGACTAATTTGGTTAATCTAAGAAGAACAATTTATTTGACAATTATGTCTAGTGTGGATTTTGAAGAAGCAGGCCATAAGCTTCTCAAGATAAAACTGGAACCTGGACAGGAGATGGAACTAAACATTATGCTTCTGGAATGCTGTAGTCAAGAAAGGATATACCTTCGCTACTACGGCCTTCTTGGTCAACGGTTTTGCATGATCAACAGCATCTATCACAAGAATTTCGATATGTGTTTCATGAAGCAGTATTCCATGATTCACAGACTGGAGACAAATAAATTGCGAAATGTCGCCAAGTTTTTCGCTCATCTCCTGGGTACAGATGCTCTTCCTTGGACCGTGCTGGTATATATGAAACTCACAGAGGAGGACACAACATCTTCTTCGCGTATTTTTATCAAGATACTTTTCCAGGAACTGTCAGAGCATCTTGGCTTACGTAAGCTTAATGAGAAGTTGAATGATCCTGAAATGCAAGAATCATTCAAGGGGATATTTCCCAAGGATAACCCTAAAGACACTAGGTTTGCAATCAACTTCTTTACTTCTATTGGTTTGGGAGGTATCACCGACAGTCTACGAGAGTTTTTGAAGAATATGCCAAGGCTAATCATGCAGCAACAGAGACAAGTGGATAGTGATTCAGACGACTCCGATTCCGAAGACACATTTGAGAGTGAGAGCAGTAGCACAGGGAGTGATTCTGGAAGCAGCAGCTCTGGCTCAGGATCAGAGTTGGAGTCCGAGTCAGGAAGAAAGCGAAGGCGGAAGTGAGACAAAGCGTAGCTGGTTATCAAGGATCAAAATGGTGTACACTTTGATTGTACAATAGTCTCTCTTGTTCAGATGTCGAAGTGATTCGCCTTGCACGTCCCTTGGTACCCTTCGTGCATCTAAACTAACATAATATGGCGGGAAGGGGGAGCCCTTTACACGTGTGGAAATCTGTGACATGAAGGCTAAACTCCAAAAGTGAGAGAAGCCTCGGTGCATGTGATAAAGAGGGAGAGAGAAAGAGAGAGAGGCCATACTAGTATTGTATAAGGGAAGGCTTTGTACAATTATGGCCCAACGAGCGCCATAATTGGCTCCCTTGTTGATATGTAATGCTTTGTTTATTGTGACGTATGTTACGGACATGTTTTGGTGTGATTACATCTGAGAAGGTATGATACAAAAAACACTTGAGGACTCGAGTATAGTGTCTTACGTTTTCTTTTTCACCAAATCGGATTGTAAATTTGTATGGTATACTCACCAGAATGCTTACTTCGAAATGCTAGGTAGTAGTCACGATTCTGTAAAAAAAAACATTTGGATGAATCTTACGGAGATCCTCTCTCCCCTTTTTCTCCTCCCTCTAGAGTCTAAATTGTAAGCAATCGCTGCCACTGTCCACATCTCCCTCTTTCGGCTGCATGTAGTCCACGAAGCCGCCTTTTTGTGCGGTCCTCTCTCTCTCTCTCTCTCTCTCTCTCTCTCTCTCTCTCTGCGATCGTGAGGAGCCCACACTGCTGCTTGTAATTGCATGCTATCTGCAACGGAGATAGAGGTTGGGGGTGGAAGCAAGAAAGGCACAGGTAGAGGCATCGAGGTTGGATACATGCGTATGCAGGATTGAAGCTAGGCAGGACATGGCGTGCGGACGCGTAGGGGTAGCTAACATGGGGAAGAATATCGAGGGTAATGGATTTTTTAACACTAGTTCTGTAATCGGACACTCAAATGTCCTGAGATACTAAAGTGTCCTATTTTTTTAGCAATTTGTCATAATTATTTGGTGAATCTAGGAAAAAAATTCATAGGTCACGTTCATATCTTAGGTCAGCTATGAGGTGAAGAACATAGCCAAATTTTAGTTTTGTCAGAATTAATACCATATTAAGATTATAATGATAAGTGTTATGATGAAAAAATCATAGAAATTTAGTGCAATTTTAACATAATTTTCATAAATTGGATATAACTTCTCATCAAAATAAGATTTTGCATAGATTTCAAGGTGTATGGATAGAAAAAAACTTATTTTAGCAACAGATTTAGGTTCATAACTTAGTTATGGGACTAAATTTTTGTTATAATCAAAATATCAAAATCTTGAAAATGTTGACAAAGAAGAAAATTTTGGTCTTTCAAGACCTCTTTCATTAATATGATGAGGTTATGGGACAAAACCTAAGGTGTATAATGTATCTATAGGTCAATACCCATCAACTAAGCATTTTTAGAGGGTTCAAACTCATAGGCATCTTGTAATTTAAGTTCATTTAAAAAAATTTATAGTGCGTAATTTCTTGCAAAAATAACATTGCTATGAAAAACTAATGAAAGAGTGTATATAAATCTCCCAATTATGTCCATATGAGGTATTTGTATACAAATAAGTGAGATGAATGAAAAAATTCGAAAGTGGACTTTATTTTAAGGCTTATCTTTGATAAAGTAAAAAATCACAATTACAACATGCACAATTTTTTGGATATGTCATAAATCACCAAATGTGGCTTGCATAACCATTAAAATTTATCACCTTATGTAACGGACTCATAGATCTAGTATATATGCATCATAAGACATTGTAAATTTAGATGAACTTAATGATTATTAACTGAATTTGTAAACGTTGCATATTTGATCCATATGATTTTCTATATTTAATTATAGTCACAAAGAATTTTCTCACATGACAATTGCAAAAATAACAAACACATATATAAGTAGCTACCACGAATTATTGCATGCACCCTGCTCATTTTTTTCTTAGGCTAGAGTCCGAGTTTTAATGAAACATTGAATGTTGTTTTGTGTAGGTTCTTTTCATGAGTGTAGTTACTATTGAGGTTATGATCAAAAGTGAGGGATTATAATTTCTATGAGTACTTTGAATAACATTTTATAAGTTTGCAAAACCATCTCTTGAGATGTGTTTTAGATTTCATGTACCATTTTATTTAAATTCGTGAAAAAAGGACACAAAAGTGTCCTTTTTGGTACCAAACTAGTGTTAAAAGCGGAGACAGTATGTAACACTAATACTATGGGTCTTTCCATAGTCATAAGCTAGTTCCAGTTTCAAAAAGAGAAGAAGAAGATGATGAAGAAGAAGAAGAGAGACGAAACAAGAGACACACCATATACGCTCTCAATGACTAATTCATATTGAAGACAAGTTATATATAGGTGATATCAAGTTAGGTAGCGTGAGCCAGATATAGTTTCAACATCTTAGTCAAACAAAGGTTTCTAACTCTGGATGAAAAAACCCTTGGGGAAACCCCTATATAAATGTGAAAATATGAACCAAAAGTAACGATGTAAAAGTCCATTGTATGTCTATGTAAAACCACAAAGAGATTGACGATACCAAAACATTGGTGTAGTATCCTAAAAAGGCATTAATTATAACAATTTTATATAGCCTACAAAACAAACTTGCATAAAGAGCGAGGCCAATGTTCAACATTGGTAGAGATTGCCCACTATGCAGGTTATATGATGGACTTGCAAAACATACTAAACCAGCTTTAGTGCATCATCTACAAGTGTCTTTTGACTATGGTGGATATCTACCTTCATTATTCAAGTTAGAGGTAGACTATCATTGGTGGTATGGTTTGACAATTGGACAGGGTCAAGATAATGACGTCAACTTGTTCTTGTGCCTAAAATAGCTTTGCATGGATGTGATCTATAGTGACTTGCATGCCATGTGAGTCCCAGTGCTTGCCCAATTGTCTTTGGTGCACACTTGGTTGCCTTGGAGCGCATGTCCATAACGATTCTAGAGGGCTCTTCAACAAAAGCATTGCATGTCCATACCTTGCCTTTGTAGCTCCGGTAATGTTGAGATGCAGAGACATGTTGATATATATACAAAGAGAGAGAAAGACGAAACACGAGACACACTATCCATGCTCTCAAAGACTGATTCACGCACACACATACACACACACATGTGTGTGTGTGTGTGTGTACGTGAGAGAGACCAAGTTAAGTAGTGTGAGCCATATATAGCTTCAACACCCCCACTTAAACAAAAATCTCCAGCTCTGGATAAAAAAACCCTCGGAGAGCAGCAAGTTAAACAACATGCTTAATATATAGAAGATGGCCAACCAGGTTGATTGGCCCAACAAAATCTATACCCCATTGTTCAAAAGGCAACCATGCCAAAGAGACCTGCATGAATCACACCTTTGGCATGAATCACAAGACCGAGCATATTGCAGCTACCACAGTTAGCTTCTTCTAGAATGGCTTGAACTTCATGTGGCAAGACACAACGGCGAAGAATCCCAGCCGGACCACTTTTGTAGAGCATGTCGCCAAGCATGGTATATGGCTTACTTTTGATAAACAGTCTCCTTTTTTGTAAGCTTGACAGATTTGGTGGATAAGAACGTGTGGAAAAAAGATGCATAACATCCGAGTACCGGTCTGTGTGACAATGTCCACCTTAAAAAGAAAATTGTTCAGAAGGTTGTCTTCAACTACTGTGGTCGGCTCCCCTGACTCAATCCTAGAGAGATGGTCGGCCATATGATGCTCTTTGCCAGGGCGAAGGACAGCCTCAAAATCAAATTTCTGAAAAAGCAACAGCCACCTCCGAACACGTTCGGCTACTTGAGGCTTGTTTAGGAGATACTTGAGAGCCTGGTGGCCAATTATTACTACAAAATGGACACGCAGAAGATAATACCTAAACTTTTGCAAAGCGTAGACAATGGGCAAACCCTCTCATTTGATGGTACTATAGTACCCTATGCACTCCTTTAGCAATAATTGGCCTAGGCATGCATAAGATGGCTATAAGTTTTTTTGGGTGAGGGGCAAGGCCTTTAGCAAAAACAATATAACCTAACAGAATGCCTTGGATGACCATGAAATAACACTTATTAGGGTTGAATTTCAGATTTACCTCTCTACATCGAGCAAAAATGAGGGCCAATTTCTCCATGTGTTCTTGGAAACATTCGACTGGACTTGCACATCCTTGGCCCGAGAAGCACGAAAATGTTTCCATGAAAATCCGCAGAAACTTGTTGAGGAAGGTCTCAAATACATTGTAAGATGTTATGTTCGAGGAAGGTGGTGCATTCTTCAGGCCAAAGGGCATCCTCTTAAAGCCAAAGACTCCCCATAGAGTAATAAAAGTTGTTTTGATTCTACCATCTCCTAGAAGGGCCATCTGATTGTAGCCACTAAAAAAGTCCATAAAAGTGAGTAGAACATGGCCGTCTACATCTTCCAATACTCGCTCAGAGAAGGGGTAGGAAATCCATATGGGATAGTGACCTTATTGAGTGCTCTAAAGTCCACACAAATCCTGATCTTGTTTCAATTCTTCTTGGCGGCAATAACCATCGGAGAGAGCCATTGTGTGTGTTCAATGGGCTCAATGATACTGGAATTGGAGCTGATCTCTTTAGATAGCTGATTCCAGTGTTAGAAGTTTACAGCTACGGGTGATGTGTTAGGTCAAGTAGTAGACTGGAAAAGGAAATAGAAACTGAACTGGAATACATCTGCTGGAATGAGAAAGAGACTGAAGTACTGAGAATGATATTCAGATTCAGAGAGAGAATGAGTAAAAAGTATGTATGACTGAAGTACACTGGGCTGCTGTATTTAGAATTACAGGTGAAAGATTACAGATAAAGATGATGTAGCTCAAGAACAGCTCAGGGCTAAGGATTATGAATCAAAAGCTTAAGCAAAAGTACAGCCGACAAATGACTCGATTCATGCCCACGACTAATGCCAACCCGATTACAATGTAATGGGTCCTATTTATATGCCTTGGGAATTACTGTGGTAACTGCCGTGGTAATTACTGACTGATCCACTGTTCGTCTCACAGGAGCCGGTTCCCACCTAGTGAGACTGTCTCAGCCATCTACATCCTTCCCTCCTTTCTAGAATTTTGGCAAGATTCCAAAATTTCTAAGAAAAAATCCACCGTTTGATTCTTCTGGTATGTTGCTTGTCGAGTGCTTGACACCCCTATAGTTGTAATCCCATGGGCATCAAGCCAAGTGGAACTAAAAAAAAAATCCATCGTCTGATTCTTCTAGTGTTGGGTCGTTGAGTGCTTGACGCCCTTATAATTGTAATTCCAAGAGCCGTCAGCCAAGTGACACCAACCCCTGAGTGGAAAGATCCAACGTCTGCTGTGAAAACTGATGGAAAAATCCACCGTCTGATTCGAAGACTGGCGAATAAATCCTTGATCGAATTCTGAGATGGAACTACCCAATATCCTTGCACTGAACCCGCTTCCGTTTTCCCTTTGGCCTGGATGGCGTCTGAGAAGTCCCAGTGCCAACATTCTCCTTCTGAATGAGCCTATAAATGGCCTCCTACTCAAGCTGATCCTGCCTTTCTGTGGTCATCTCCATTTCATAAGGCATGAGAGGATGATAGGTTTTGGTGTCGGAATCATAGAGCGTGCGCCTACCTTTGGTGATCCGAGTCCGGGCCAGTTTGTGACAATGCGAGGCTGTATGGATCCTGAAGGAGTATGAGCGGAAGTGCAACGCGAGAGAGAGTGCGAGAAGAAGAGCACGATGATATGGTGAACTCGCTCTGTTGTAATGTGTAGAGCATAGTGAGTTCTTATTAGGTTTTTACAAAAGAATATGTGTACATACCTGGAGGCCCGCCCACTTACCTGGGCGAGCACATTGGGCTTTATACCCCAACAACCTCCCACTTAAAGTCCAATGTGGTACTTTAAGTGTGAGAGAAGCTACTATACAAGCTAATATACAAGAGATGTAGAGAAGTGATGTACTACCCTACACCTAACTGCTTGCGAAAATGCGCAAAGCTCTTTGAGGGAAGTCCTTTTGTAAGTAGATCAATAGGATTTTCTGTGGTGTGAACTTTGACAAGCTGAATTTGCTTATCCTCTAGCATTTCCTTGATGAAATGATACTTCACATCCACATGCTTTGTCTTTGAGTGATAAACTGGATTGCGAGCCAATTGTATAGCACTTTGACTATCACAATATAACACAGGCATCTCTTCTTTGATTCCCAAATCTGTTACTAGTCGATTAAGACAAATTGATTCTTTGCATGCCTCTGATGCTGCAACATATTCAGCCTTTGTAGTAGACCGAGTAACACAATCTTGTAATCTAGAACGCCATGATACTGCTCCACCAGCGAATGTAAAGACATACCCTGACGTAGACCTTCGGTTGTCTAAGTCACCTGCATAATCTGAGTTTGTAAAACCCTTTACACTTAGCTCCTGACTCCCATAGCATATACGCATACTCTTTGTGAAGGAGTACGAGCGGAAGTGCGACGCGAGAGAGAATGAGAGAAGAAGAGCACGACGATATGGTGAACTCGCTCTACTGTAATGTGTAGAGCATAGTGAGTTCTTATTAGGTTTTACAAAAGAATATGTGTACAGACCTGGTGGCCCGCCCACTTACCTGGGCGACCACATTGGGCTTTATACCCCAACAACCTCCCACTTAAAGTCCAATGTGGTACTTTAAGTGTGAGAGAAGCTACTATACAAGCTAATATACAAGAGATGTAGAGAAGTGATGTAATACCCTACACCTAACTGCTTGCGAAAATGCGCAAAGCTCTCTGAGGGAAGTCCTTTTGTAAGTAGATCAACAGGATTTTTTGTGGTGTGAACTTTGACAAGCTGAAGTTGCTTATCCTCGAGCATTTCCCTGATGCAATGATACTTCACATCCACATGCTTTGTCTTTGAGTGATAAACTGGATTGCGAGCCAATTGTATAGCACTTTGACTATCACAATATAACACAGGCATCTCTTCTTTGATTCCCAAATCTGTTACTAGTCGATTAAGACAAATTGATTCTTTGCATGCCTCTGATGCTGCAACATATTCAGCCTCTGTAGTAGACTGAGTAACACAATCTTGTAATCTAGAACGCCATGATACTGCTCCACCAGCCAATGTAAAGACATACCCTGACGTAGACCTTCGGTTGTCTAAGTCACCTGCATAATCTGAGTCTGTAAAACCCTTTACACTTAGCTCCTGACTCCCATAGCATATACACATACTCTTTGTAGCTTTCAGGTATCTCAATATTCCTTTCACTGTCTCCCAATGTTTCTTGCCTGGGTTTGACATGTATCGACTTACTACTCCCACTGCAAATGCAATGTCTGGGCGAGTAGCAATCATTGCATACATCAAACTACCCACTGCAGAAGCATATGGAATCTTATCCATTTTAGCCTGTTCTTCCTCAGACACAGGACAATCTTGTTTGCTAAGTTTCACATATGGTGGCAATGGAACACTCAATGCCTTTCCCTTCTCCATATTGAAACGTTGCAAAACCTTGTCAATACACTCTGTTTGAGATAACCAAATCAACTTCTTTGATCTGTCTCTCTCAATGCGCATACCAAGTATATGACTTGCCTCACCCATGTCTTTCATGTCAAACGATTTTGCCATCTTTGACTTCAAAGCTGAAATTTCTTCCAAGTGCTTGCCAGCAATCAACATGTCATCCACATACAAAATAAGGATCAGCCAACTGCCATCCTTAGCCTTCTTTGTATATAGACAGTGATCGAACTCACTACGTTTGTAGCCTTGAGAAAGCATAAACTTGTGGAATTTATGGTACCATGCCCTCGGTGATTGTTTTAAGCCATAAAGACTCTTTAACAACTGGCATACCCAATCTTCCTTGCCTTTTGTCAACAAACCCTTCTGGCTGCTGCATGTAAATTTCCACATCTAAATCACCATGCAAGAACGCCATCTTGACATCCATTTGGTGCAACACCAAATCTAATATGGCAACCAATGCAAGAAAGCATCTCAATGTAGTCATTTTGACCACCGGAGAGAAGACTTCATCAAAGTCAATGAATTGTTCTTGCTTAAAGCCCTTGGCAACAAGCCTTGCTTTGTACTTTGGATAAATATCATGAGCGATGATCTTATACCTATAAACCCATTTACAGGGTAGAGCCTTTTTGCCCCGTGGTAATTTAACTAGCTTCCATGTCTGGTTTTTATGCAGAGCTGTCATCTCTGACTGCATGGCCAATTGCCAATTCCCGGAGTCCTTCATTTGCACTGCTTCCTTGTAACATGAAGGCTCATTGCAATCAGTCAACATGACATAGTTCATAGATGGAACAAACCTATCAGGAGGTTGCGTGACACGTCCAGATCTACGCACAATAGGTGGCTCAGGCTTGGCCACAACCTGTGGTTCCACTCTATCCTGCCCTTGCTCCTCTTGAGCCCTGACATTTTGTCTTGCACGTGCAGGTCCACCTTCTTGGAAGACAACTCTTCTAATCTCCTCAACCCTCTCTGGTTTAGAATGATATTTGGATTCATTAAAGTGAACATCATTGCTGCGGACAACCTTTCTGGATTCGGGATCCAAAAGTCTGTACCCCATCTCACCAGAATTACCATAGCCTAGAAAGATGCACTTTCTACTCTTTGGCTCAAGTTTGTTCCTAAATTCCTTTGGAACGTGAGTATATGCCTCACAGCCAAAGACTCTGAGATGCTTGTATGAGGGCATTTTGCCTGACCATACCAACTCTGGCACTGAATCTGTCTGCAAAACCTTGCTAGGAGATCTATTTACAAGATGAACAGCTGTTGATACAGCTTCAGCCCAAAACCCATTTGGCAGCTGTGCATTAGACAACATACTTCTGACCTTCTCTTGTATGGTCCTAGTCATCCTCTCAGCAACACCATTTTGAGGAGGATTGTAAGGAGCAGTAAGTTCACGTCTTATACCTTTTGACTCACAAAAGTCCTGAAAGGCCTTTGAAACATACTCTCCACCATTGTCAGTGCGTAAGCATTTAACCTTCTTGCCACTCTGATTCTCCACAAGTGTCACAAAAGTTTTGAAAACACTAAACGCTTCATCCTTGTGCTTGAGAAAGTAAACCCATACTTTCCTCGAGTAATCATCTATAAATATCATAAAGTAAGAAGCTCCCCCTAGAGATAGGTTAGGCATAGGTCCACACAAATCACTATGAACAAGTGCCAACTGTGTAGCTCTTCTACTGCTTCTATGCTTATGTGGCTGCTGTGTTTGCTTACCATACAGACAATGTTCACAGAATTCAAAATCATTAAATGAAAAGCCAGGAAAATAACAAGAACGAGACAAGATTTCCATTCCCTTCTTGGACATATGTCCTAACCGGCTATGCCACAAAGAAACGTTCGGCTGCTCGGTTACATTGATTACATTTTTCGAGACATTTGATACATAAATCATGTAAAGTCCTCCAGACTTTACTCCATGTGCTAGTGTCATAGAACCCTTGGATATCTTCCACATGTTTTGTCCAAAAGTGGTGACGTAGCCAGCATCATCAAGTAAACCTGTGCTGATCAAGCTCTTTGTAATTGCGGGAACATGTCTCACATTCTTCAGCGTGAAAGAAGAGCCATTCTGAAACTTCAATTGAACATCTCCAACACCTAAGATCTCACATGTCTGCCCATTGCCTAGCCGAACATGATCTTTAGTGGTCACATAAGAGGTAAACCACTCCTTGTTTGGAGACACATGAAGTGATGCCCCTGAGTCTATAATCTAGTCACTCAGTGCATTTCCATCAGATGCTGTAAGAAGAGCTGAGTCCAAATTATTCTTCAAGAAGTAGATGTCTCCTGACACTAGACTGTCATCCTCTGCAACAGTGTTTGGCACATTTATTTCTTGAATCTTCAATGAGGACTTGTTTTTCTCACCATGGTCTTCAGCTTTCTCTTTGCCTTTTTCTGCTTTCCATTCTCTGCAGTCTCTTTTCATGTGACCCGTCTTGCCACAATGGTAGCATTCTATGTCACTCTTGCCTTTAGCACTGCGGGACTTGCTACGAGATTGATTCCTCTTTCCACCTTTGTACTTTTCTTTGGTCCTTCCCCTGACAACTAAGGCTGTTCCTTTGCCTTTGTCCATTGTATTTCTATTGGTTTCTTCAGTAAGCAGACTTCCTTCTACACCTGCTATGTTCAAACCATCTGTAGGTGCAGAATTACTCAAAGCTGTGCGAAAAGTGTCCCAACTTTCCGGCAATGTGATCAACAGGAACATAGCTCTAACAGGTTTATCAAACTTGACACCTTGAGCTGACAACTGACTGTAGATTGTGTTGAATTCATTCTGATGATTGGACATAGGTGTCCCTTCTTTCATCTTCAAGTCAACAAGCTTCTTAAGCGAGTATACCTGTGAAGCTGCACTCTGCTTCTCATAAAGATCACTCAGCTTTAACCATGCTTGATAAGCCGACATCTCGTCTGCTACATTGAAGTAAACGCTTTCTGCCAAAGTCAGCATAATGGTAGAAAGTGCCAATTCATTCATTTCGCTCCATTCATCTTCGTTCATATCTTCTGGTTTTATCCCCTTGAGCTTTATAGGTTTTATCTGCTTCTTTTGTACCAACCATGCCAAATCTGCTTCTTCCACAATGGGAAATTGGTTCCATCCAGCTTCTTGATATTGTAAACAGCAGTGTCCTTTGATCCAGCCATAGCTACGCTTCACAGTGGTTTACTTTCCTGGGAAAAATTCGGCAGAGTTTCCCCTGTAAACTGACCTCTGAACCAATATCAACCTGTCAAATGAACCAAGAAAGATTCAGATTCTGCATAAATTTCGGCAGAGTCTCCTTTGTAAAATGGCTCTGATGTACTCAAAAACAGACCAAAAAACAGCTCAAAAAACACTATCTCTCTGACACTGTAAGCGCGGGTAAACCTGTCCTGCACCTGTACTGTCTCTCACTTTCCTGTCACTGTCCTGTAAGCATAGACTGTGACAATGCCTTAACGGCAGTAAAGCAAAGATGCAATCCCAACTGTCTAACTCACAGTCAATACATCCTAGCTGCCTATCTAAGGGTGCTCGAGGGATCGCTCCAAGACCTGTATCACCGAAAGGATCTCAACATTCGAGAATCCCCCAGCTCAATAAAACCTCACTCGACCCTCAACAAAGGCTGCACTAAATCTGACAGTACATACACTTCCCACAAAGTCATACATCCACAAATTTTCCACTATATGCTGTAACCGCTGCGGCGGTTGTTTGCTGCGTGACTCACAGCCAGCAAACCCTCAAAAAACATACATCATCTTTGACAATACATCCCATGTGGAAGTACCTGCAATGTCAGGATGAAATCTGGAATATCAAGTAGCAAACACAAGCTACCTGATGAACTAGTGGATGTTGCCTATAGTCTGTGTGTAGATGCGTCCGTGTCGTATGTGACACGCCTCCAAGAACTGTGAGCCGTCCTTCGATGTGTAGACAGCCACAAATCAACACTCTGGGAGTGTGGATATCCTCAACACCTGCAGTCGTAGGCTGAAAACCCCAAGTTTGATGAGTCGGATCTGCACCCGCCGACACCACGTAGTCGAAAATGGACTACGCAGACCTTTGTCGAAGCCGAACGGTGGCCGAGATGACCTCAGAATGAAATTCTGAGAACACCAAGGCCTTCGGGTTTTCCCACAGGATTTGGGGCCGTGTCTTCGCCTGTCGAATTTCACTCCAATCTGAGCTGGTGACTCTAGCCTCCTGCAGTGCTGCCGCGAGCCTCGATCTGAGCTCTGATACCAGTTGAAGGAGTACGAGCGGAAGTGCGACGCGAGAGAGAATGAGAGAAGAAGAGAACTACGATATGGTGAACTCGCTCTACTGTAATGTGTAGAGCATAGTGAGTTCTTATTAGGTTTTTACAAAAGAATATGTGTACATACCTGGCGGCCCGCCCACTTACCTGGCCGACCACATTGGGCTTTATACCCCAACACTTTGTAGCTTTCAGGTATCTCAATATTCCTTTCACTGCCTCCCAATGTTTCTTGCCTGGGTTTGACATGTATCGACTTACTACTCCCACTGCAAATGCAATGGTTGGGTGAGTATCAATCATTGCATACATCAAACTACCCACTGTAGACGCATATGGAATCTTATCCATTTCAGCCTGTTCTTCCTCAGACACAGTTAAATCTTGTTTGCTAAGTTTCACATATGGTGGCAATGGAACACTCAATGCCTTTCCCTTCTCCATATTGAAACGTTGCAAAACCTTGTCAATATACTCTATTTGAGATAACCAAATCAACTTCTTTGATCTGTCTCTCTCAATGCGCATACCAAGTATATGACTTGCCTCACCCATGTCTTTCATGTCCAAGGATTTTGCCATCTTTGACTTCAAAGCTGAAATTTATTCCAAGTGCTTGCCAACAATCAACATGTCATCCACATACAAAGTAAGGATCAGCCAACTTCCATCCTTAGCCTTCTTTGTATATAGACAGTGATCGAACTCACTACGTTTGTATCCTTGAGAAAGCATGAACTTGTGGAACTTATGGTACCATGCCCTTGGTGATTGTTTAAATCCATAAAGACTCTTTAACAACTGGAATACCAAATCTTCCTTGCCTTTATCAAAAAACCCTTCTGGCTGCTGCATGTAAATTTCCACATCTAAATCACCATGCAAGAACGCTGTCTTGACATCCATTTGGTGCAACACCAAATCTAATATGGAAACCAATGCAAGAAAGCATCTCAATGTAGTCATCTTGACCATCGGAGAAAAGACTTCATCAAAGTCAATGCCTTGTTCTTGCTTAAAGCCCTTGGAAACAAGCCTTGCTTTGTACTTTGGTTGACTATCATGAGCGGTGATCTTATACCTGTAAACCCATTTACAAGGTAGAGCCTTTTTGCCATGTGGTAATTTAACTAGCTTCCATGTCTGGTTTTTATGCAGAGTTGTCATCTCTGACTGCATGGCCAATTCCCAATTCCCGGAGTCCTTCATTTGCACTGCTTCCTTGTAACATGAAGGCTCATTGCAATCAGTCAACATGACATAGTTCATAGATGGAACAAACCGATCAGGAGGTCGCGTGATACGTCCAGATTTACGCAAAATAGGTGGCTCAGGCTCAGCCACAACCTGTGGTTCCACTCTATCCTGTCCTTGCTCCTCTTGAGCCCTGACATTTTGTCTTGCACGTGTAGGTCCATCTTCTTGGAATAAAACTCTTCTAATCTTCTCAACTCTCTCTGGTTTAGAATGATATTTGGCTTCATTAAAGTGAACATCATTGCTGCGGACAACCTTTCTGGATTCGGGATCCAAAAGTCTGTACCCCATCTCACCAGAATTACCATAGCCTAGAAAGATGCACTTTCTACTCTTTGGCTCAAGTTTGTTCCTAAATTCCTTTGGAACGTGAGTATATGCCTCACAGCCAAAGACTCTGAGATGCTTGTATGAGGGCATTTTGCCTGACCATACCAACTCTGGCACTGAATCTGTCTGCAAAACCTTGCTAGGAGATCTATTTACAAGATGAACAGCTGTTGATACAGCTTCAGCCCAAAACCCATTTGGCAGCTGTGCATTAGACAACATACTTCTGACCTTCTCTTGTATGGTTCTATTCATCCTCTCAACAACACCATTTTGAGGAGGATTGTAAGAAGCACCTTTTGACTCACAAAAGTCCTGAAAGGTCTTTGAAACATACTCTCCACCATTGTCAGTGCGTAAGCATTTAAGCTTCTTGCCACTTTGATTCTCCACAAGTGTCACAAACGTTTTGAAAACACTAAACGCTTCATCCTCGTGCTGGAGAAAGTAAACCCATACTTTCCTCGAGTAATCATCTATAAATGTCATAAAGTAAGAATCTCCCCCTAGAGATAGGTTAGGCATAGGTCCACACAAATCACTATGAACAAGTGCCAACTGTGTAGCTCTTCTACTGCTTCTATGCTTATGTGGCTGCTGTGTTTGCTTACCATACAGACAATGTTCACAGAATTCAAAATCATTAAATGAAAAGCCAGGAAAATAACAAGAACGAGACAAGATTTCCATTCCCTTCTTGGACATATGTCCTAACCGGCTATGCCACAAAGAAACGTTCGGCTGCTCGATTACATTGATTACATTTTTAGAGACATTTGATACATAAATCATGTAAAGTCCTCAAGACTTTACTCGATGTGCTACTGTCATAGAACCCTTGGATATCTTGCACATGTTTTGTCCAAAAGTGGTGACGTAGCCAGCATCATCAAGTAAACCTGTGCTGATCAATCTCTTTGTAATTGCGGGAATATGTCTCACATTCTTCAGCGTGAAAGAAGAGCCATTCTGAAACTTCAATTGAACATCTCCAGCACCTAAGATCTCACATGTCTGCCCATTGCCTAGCCGAACATGATCTTTAGTGGTCACATAAGAGGTAAACCACTCCTTGTTTGGAGACACATGAAGTGATGCCCCTGAGTCTATAATCCAGTCACTCAGTGCATTTCCATCAGATGCTGTAAGAAGAGCTGAGTCCAAATTATTCTTCAAAAAGTAGATGTCTCCTGACACTAGACTGTCATCCTCTGCAACAGTGTTTGTTACATTTATTTCTTGAATCTTCACTGAGGACTTGTTCTTCTCACCATGGTCTTCAGGTTTCTCTTTGCCTTTTTCTGCTTTCCATTCTCTGCAGTCTCTTTTCATGTGACCCTTCTTGCCACAATGGTAGCATTCTATGTCACTTTTGCCTTTAGCACTGTGGGACTTGATACGAGACTGATTCCTCTTTCCACCTTTGTACTTTTCTTTGGTCCTTCCCCTGACAACTAAAGCTGTTCCTTTGCCTTTGCCCATTGTATTTCTATTGGTTTCTTCAGTAAGCAGACTTCCTTCTACACCTGCTATGTTCAAACCATCTGTAGGTGCAGAATTACTCAAAGCTGTGCGAAAAGTGTCCCAACTTTCCGGCAATGTGATCAACAGGAACATAGCTCTAACAGGTTTATCAAACTTGACACCTTGAGCTGACAACTGACTGTAGATTGTGTTGAATTCATTCTGATGATTGGACATAGGTGTCCCTTCTTTCATCTTCAAGTCAACAAGCTTCTTAAGCGAGTATACCTGTGAAGCTGCATTCTGCTTCTCATAAAGATCACTCAGCTTTGTCCATGCTTCATAAGCCGACATCTCGTCTGCTACATTGAAGTAAACGCTTTCTGCCAAAGTCAGCATAATGGTAGAAAGTGCCAATTCATCCATTTCGCTCCATTCATCTTCGTCCATATCTTCTAGTTTTATCCTCTTGAGATTTATAGGTTTTATCTGCTTCTTTTGTACCAACACGTGCCAAATCTGCTTCTTTCACAATGTGAAATTGGTTCCATCCAGCTTCTTGATATTGTAAACAGCAGTGTCCTTTGATCCAGCCATAGCTACGCTTCACAGTAGTTTACTTTCTTGGGGAAAATTCGGCAGAGTTTCCCCTGTAAGCTGACCTCTGAACCAATATCAACCTGTCAAATGAACCAAGAAAGCTTCAGATTCTGCAAAAATTTTGGCAGAGTCTCCTTTGTAAAATGGCTCTCGTGTACTCAAAAAACAAACCAAAAAATAGCTCAAAAAACCACTGTCTCTCTAACACTGTAAGCTGTGGGTAAACCTGTCCTGCACCTGTACTGTCTCTCACTGTCCTGTCACTGTCCTGTAAGCATAGACTGCGACAATGCCTCAACGACAGTAAAGCGAATATGCAATCCCAAATTTCTAACTCACAGTCAATACATCCTAGCTGCCTATCTAAGGGTGCTCGAGGGATCGCTCCAAGACCTGTATCACAGAAAGGATCTCAACATTTGAGAATCCCCCAGCTCAATAAAACCTCACTTGATCCTCAACAAAGGCTGCAGTAAATCTGACAATACATAAACTTCCCAGAAAGTCATACATCCACAAATTTCCCACTGTAT
Organism: Adiantum capillus-veneris; assembly: GCF_014529385.1. Taxonomy (NCBI): domain Eukaryota; kingdom Viridiplantae; phylum Streptophyta; class Polypodiopsida; order Polypodiales; family Pteridaceae; genus Adiantum; species Adiantum capillus-veneris. The sequence goes on from NC_140952.1 coordinate 96,625,064, forward strand.
GCTGTAACCGCTGCGGCGGTTGTTTGCTGCGTGACTCACAGCTAGCAAACCCTCAACAGACATACATCATCTCTGACAATACATCCCATGTGGAAGTACTTGCAATGTCAGGATGAAATCTAGAATATCAAGCAGTAAACACAAGCTACTTGATGAACTAGTGGATGTCGCCTACAGTCTGTGTTTAGATGCGCCCGTGTCGTATGTGACACGCCTCCAAGAACTGTGAGCCGTCCTTTGATGTGTAGACAGCCACAAATCAGTACTATGGGAGTGCCGATATCCTCAACACCTGCAATCGTAGGCCTAAACCCCAAATTTGCAGAGTCGCCTAAACCACGTAGTCGAAAATGGCCTGCGCAGAACTTTGTCGAAGCCGAACGGTGGCCGAGATGACCTCATAATGAAATTCTGAGAACACCAAGCCCTTCGAGCTCTCCGACAAGTTTTGGGGCCATGTCTTCGCCTATCGAATCTCACTCCAATCTGAGCAGGTGACTCTAGCTTCCTGCAATGTTGTCCCGAGCCTCGATCTGAGCTTTGATACCAGTTGAAGGAGTACGAGCGGAAGTGCGACACGAGAGAGAGTGCGAGAAGAAGAGCACGATGATATGGTGAACTCGCTCTGTTGTAATGTGTAGAGCATAGTGAGTTCTTATTAGGTTTTTACAAAAGAATGTGTACATACTTGGCGGCCCGCCCACTTACCTGGGTGACCACATTGGGCTTTATACCCCAACAGATCCATCCTTCTGGAAGAGGCTGATTGGTTTTGATCCGAGCTTGAAAAGGAATCTCAGCCATCTCTCTGTACTGTGGTTAGCCATAATGTCCTTTTCAGGCAGTTTAGTGGACTCAACAGTGAGTTGCAGTAGTTGGTTGGTGATCTTAGTGAGGCCTCTGATCTGTATTTTCCACTCGCCCATACACAGTTTGATCCTCTGCACCTCATCTTTCAGCTCCTGGAGGTCATTCAGGTGGAGAGCGTCGTTGCACAATGTTTGCCAAGTTTTCCATTCCACAGTCGATCGCTCATACCAATCTTGAAGATCATCAGTAATCTTAAATATGTGAGCCGATCGACTGGTTCTAGATGTTGAGGGTAAAGTGCTGGAAAAAATCTTGGCAACTCTGCATTTCTTGTTGGTAAAGCATACAAGAGAACTGGGGAATCATGCACAAATTCCAAGAAGTTAAGGACGACCTGGTTCTCTTGCTGCATCATCTTTCTGGTTACTCTAACCAGCTGAAATAGTCGCCGGAGAGTAGTTGCATGTTCTCCCACTGACATTCGAGTTTGAGGTCCCTTGCAGGTGGCACTCTAGTCTTCAAGAATGGTCCGCACCCTTTGATCTAGAACTCCCCTAGCAATCTGCATTTGCACTAAGTCCTCTTTCAATTGATTTCGGACATCCTTCACGCATTTATATGTCGGCTTGTTCCCCAACAGCAACTCTAATTCCATAACCAGAGAGTGACAATCTGCAGTAGACTGCTGCTGCCAATGTGGATTGGTTACTCTCTCTTCAGCAGTAGTATCCATTCAGGCACCCTTTCTAACAGCTGTATTGTACTGGGATGTGTAGGTAATTGGCAGACCTCTTGATCATGGAAAGCAGCTAATTTCCAATGCTCAACCATTTCTCTGGCTCCGACATACAGTCACTGGAAACGCTCCAGATCAGAGGTAAGATCATCATCCTCCAAATACCGCCTTGTTATAGGAGCCTGCTGATGTCTCAATCTCTTATTCAACGTGATGAGCTGTAATAAATGTTTCTCAACACCTGTTGGTTTCTCAGTCATAGCTTTGCCTTTCCCTTTAACATCCCTGTTGTGTTGTGATTGGTGTGCCGGTGGATTCCCAATGTTGCTGGGTTGTTGCTCTCCTAGCTGTTGATTGCTCGACCGTTACTCTTTATGATAGTATGGCTGGTCTGCGTGTGTGACTGATCTCCTTCAGCTATCCCTGTAGCACCAGTACCAGGTTCTGGAGGTGGAGATGGGGGAGAGGCATGATCATCATTATCATTATGCCCTTTGTTTGGTTCATCCTCCTCCTTATCTGCTTCTTCTTCCTCCTTATCCTCATCTTCTTCAATGGTAGTCTGCTGTTCAATGTAATCAAGGATAAAAGCTCCACCACTTACCGTTCCTAGACTTCTGTGCACCGCAACTGACGTGGCAGACATGCATTGAATAAGAATTTCCCCCGTCATTGAAATGATTACCACTGATATTCCATCTGACTGTTGGTCCCCTAAAAACTAAAAACTTTGTCCCCACTTTTTTGGTTCAGGTATAAGCCTGGCTTGGTCATGCTGGTACTGGTCTAAAACTGGTTCTGGAACTGGCTGCACATGAAAAAGTCCCAAGATAGCTGATTTTGGAGTTTCTTGGTCTTCATCAGGTCCAGATTATCAGTACCCTGTTCCTGGCAAGGCTTTGTAGCTTCTGAATAGTAGATCTTGGTTTTAGCTCCATTATATACCCCTAGCAGCAATAATCCACATAGGTCTTTCAATCTTACCGTGCCATTGGAGAAAACCCAGTCCACTTCGAATGGTCCTGTGTAGTCTATCTTTAGATTCGACTTCTTAGGACTCAATTTTGACTGAAATAGGAGTACCAGATCCCCTTTCTAAAACTCCCGGACCTTAATCCTTTGGTCATGCCAGTGTTTCCTTCTTTGCTGAACAATCTCCTGTTCCAGCATAGCCCGTTGTCTTAGTTCATCTAACTGGGTAAGCTCCTTCAGTCGCTTCTTAAGATTGTGATTAAAATCTAACCCATATTCTACAGCCATTCTAAGACTTGGAATAACAAACTACATAGGCACAACAGCTTCAGTGCCATATACCATTTTGAATGGTGTTAATCCTGTAGTGACCTTATAAGCTGTCCTATATGCCCATAAAGCAGTCTGAAGCTTCAAATCCCACTGGTCTGGCTTTTTCTGCACAATCTTAGTGAGAATAGTCTTAATGGTCTTGTGACTGCTTTCAGCCTGTCCATTGCATCTAGGATAATAAGGTGTGGATTTCTGATGCTTGAATGAATGCATATCCATAAGGATCTCCATAGTGTCATTGATGAAGTGTGTCCCTTGGTCCGACACAATCTCCACAGGACAGCCATAGCGACAAACAATATTCTCGAATAAAAATCTTGCAGTGGATTTGGCTGTGTTGTCAGGAAGAGCCTTAGCTTCTACCCACTTGGTTACATAGCAGGTAGCCATCACTATATACCTATTCTTCATGGGAGTAACCTTCTTGAAAGGCCCCATAAAATCAAAACCCCATTTCATGAAAACACCTAGTGGTTGTATTGTTGTTAAGGGTCATGTCTGCAGCTGTGGGTGGTTGTGACATTCTTTGACATATGTCACAAGTTTTGCAAAAACTTCTGACATCGGATATCAATGTTTGCCACCATAAACCAGTCTGCAGAATATTTTTGTAAGTAACATCAGTAGAAAATTGTCCACTAGATTCTCCATTATGTGCCTCTGAGATAACTTGCATTCTCCCCTCCATAGGCACACATCGGCGAAGAATACCATCGACACCTAATTTGTAGAGGGAGCCCCCAATGATGGTAAACTTTAAGCTTTTGATAATCAGAGCCGTCTTCTGGTTTTGTTTCCATTCATTTGGGAAACCACCCTGAGAAAAAAACTGATATACTTCATATAATTCAAGATCAACTGATTTTGCAGCTTCCAGCTGAAATAATTCAGCATCCACTGGTTCGCCTCTTAAAGACACTTCAGAATAGCCCTTCGTACTCCTAGAGAGGAAATCAGCGCCATAGTGGTTCTTGCTAGGTTTATGGAAAATTTGAAATTCAAATTCCATAAGGAACATCATCCACCGTATTAGCCTACCTTGAATAATGACTTTATTAATCAAGAATAATAGGGCATGATGATCCACATAGAAATGAAACAATTTGCCTAGCAAATAATGCCTGAATTTTGTAGCACTGAAAACCATCCCTAGAGATTCTCGTTTAGTGGTTGTATAACCTTGTTCAGCCTAGCTAAATCTGCGACGACTGGCAAAGTAGACACGATAGTCAGTCCTTCCATTTGGTTGGGCTAATATTGCCCCCATCACCATCCCCGAAGCATCCACATGTACATGGAAGATAACATCCCGATTTGGTTGCCGAAGGACTGGTTTAATGATAATGGAACTTTTCAGTTCTGGAAGCTTTCCTCACACTCAGCAGTCCAATTGAACTTGATGGTTTTCTTTGTGAGCTCATACAGTGGTAAAGCTTGGGAAGCAAATTTATGCACAAATCTTCTGTAAAAGTTAATATATCCCAAGAAAGAACTTAACTCAGATGCATTCCTGGGCACCTTGGCCTGCTGAACGCACTGGATCTTGTCGTTATCCATTTCTATTCCATTGCGGGATAGCACATGTACCAGTAGCTATCCTTTCCAGACTAGGAAAACATATTTAAGTGGATTCAGATAAATCCTCTTCTCCTCATAGCGCTTAAAAACCATTTCCAAGAATAGTAAATGCTGTTCCTCAACTGAATATACATTTAAATTGTCCATGATTATGGCAAGGAACCGATGAAGAAACTCATTGAATATCTCCATCATACACGCTGAAAAGTGGCTGGTGCATTGCATAGTCCAAATGGCATTACCGGATACATAAATGCTTCCCACTTTGTAATGAAAGTTGTCTTCCCCCGATCCTCAGGAGTAATTTGTAATTGGTTGTAGCCACTATATCCGTTGCAATCTTACTGGCCTGGCATCTGGCTTCAGTGGTATCCTATGCTGACAGACCTCTAGATCTACCCCTTTCAGATCAGTGTGTTCCAAGGCAAAGACATCTTTGTAACGCTGGAACATTCTGCGTACTTTCTCCTTCATTGTAGGGTTGAGATGTTTGTTAACTTTGATCATTCCAGGATTGTCTTCAGAGCATAGATTCCATTCCTTGATCTCTTGATCATCTGGGAGTCATTAGGAAAAATGTGGACTCTCCTTGGGCCATATAGGATTAAGGTTAATTAGGCTCCAGCCAATAGGAAGAGAGCAATATATATAAATCTAGAACCTAAGAAAGTAGAGGGAATAATAGGGTTGTCCACTCATTTATTGCTTTGTCTCCTAGAGAGAGGTGGATGGATAAAAGGGGGAGGGGGAAAGGGGGGGGAAGTGGTGTGTCCACGGATGCGTTTTTGCAAAAACCCTAAAAATTCAAAATTTTCAAAAAAAACTTAAATTCAAAATATTCCATCCAAAACTCCCCCCAAACCTACCGTATGATCAAAAAGTCATTTTCTCACTCTATAACCTCTTTCCCAAGACTCCCTTCCTCCATAGCCCCTTTCCATAACACAAAGCTCCCACTCTCTCTCTAAACTCTTACATCCTCCTCCTTCCTCCAGCTCTCCATTGGAACTTTAAGCTTCCACTCTCTCTCTAAACTCTGTCTCCCTCCTCCTTCCTCAAGCTCTCCATTGCAACTTTAAGCTCCCACTCTCTCTCTAAACTCTGTCTCCCTCCTCCTTCCCCAAGCTCTCCATTGCAATTTCAAGCTCCCACTTAAGCATCCATGGCCAACAATGGTCAAAATAGACGCCCCAAACCCATCATTCAAAGTATGGTTCTCCACAACTTGAAGAATGAGGAGCAGCAATTATGGGAACCTCAGGTTTTTCAAGAAGGTTCTTGGGTCTACATGCAACCTTCTGCAATCGATCCCCATCGTGTTTGTGAAAGAACAAACGTTGATCTCCATTGGAAGGGAAGACTAATAGGCTTCAAGCAAGTAAGAGACTAGGGTATGGTGGCAATCGTTCAACATGTCTTCATGTTTGGACACATGCGTCTACGAGGAATCACCAACCCAAGGAATTTTCCTTGTAATTGTATGTCCATTGCACTTCAATGGTTTTGGTGGTAAACAAAATGGACTTTTTACATCTCACGGAATGTTTTGTTTCTATGTAGATGTTTTTCCTTCTAGCCTTGTGGAGGAGCAACCGCTCTCGTGCCTTTCAGGCACATTTATAGCCATGCATGCAAGCCTTGGAGATATGCTCTTCCCCAACACAACTTCATCAAACCTTGCATGGCAAAGGGTGTTCTTCTACACCCACAAGTACATTGTACCTACAGATGAGCAAGGCTACAAAGAGCTACAACCTTTGGAGGCTACAACCTTGCGTAGCATGGAGTGGCCAAAGCCAGATGCATTCACTGTAATGTCTTTGAAAGACAAGATTATAGCTGATGTGAGAGCATCATTAAAATTTGGAAAAGCCTCGCGTTCCGTTGGGCTTGGATGGTGTTGTCTTGCTCATGTTTTCGCTAGCATATTCGGATCTTTGCCTTTCCATCATACAAACACTATGTATGTTTGCAAAGATCTACATTACGATACATTGGAAGCCATCCTTGGCGAGAAGTGGGGGTATCTTGAAGGACTTCACAACAGAGATCGCTTTCGGTGTTAGGTTGGAAGTTTCGGCATTGCTATCCGTTTCATCAAGGTACGCTTCACCCTTTACGTGCGGTACTTCTATGAAAGATGGACGTGCAAGCTTGGTGAATGGATTCCATTGCAATCCACCGATGCTACAATTGAGGTATTTGATATTGCAATCAAATTGTCAAGTGGTGCTGTTGAGACCGTCCAAGTGAACAAGCATTGGACATTGGCCAATGTGCGGGAGCACTTAGTGATAATGGGTTTAGAGCATGGAGAAGCTACAAAGTTTTGCATTGGACGACGTAAGGTGAATGATCTTTCTCTCTTAATTATGTAATCTTTATGTTTTTTGGATTATGCTTCACTCTAAGGTGGGTATGCTATTTCTTATTTTTTTGCTAGATTTGTAGCCGCATGGAGAGCACGATTCAAATTGAAAAGGCGTGGATGACGGAAGAGAATCTAATTTTATCATTAGATTAGTTATGTTTTGTACTTAAATTTCCTATAATATCACAATTGTAAGTTCAAACAGATGGTTGTGTCAAATTTTGGCAATGCACATTATCTTAAAGTCGTAGTGATGTGTTTTTAAAGTTAAATGATTGTAATTTAATTTGAAAGTTTTTTAGAACTTCTTGTTATTTGTGTTACTGTGTGAAAATTATTTAATATTTTAATTATTTTTATTAATTTTGGGGGGGGGGGGGGGGACGCTATATAAAGCTTCCTAAACCCTACCATTTTCACAATTCACCTACATAGCCTGTTCACACTCTCATTTGAGCTCTAGAGCTCTTTGCATTCCTACCTTAGCAGCTAGCATCATGGCATCCTCCTCCACCCCTCCCGAAGCCACGGTGTTACAACGCTTCCAAGCGTTTTTACAAATAACCGAGTGGCAAGATCGTGACGATCTCCACAATTTCTTCACCCGATTCCCTGGTGTGAACATAACTATTCACCTAAAAATCCAATCTTTTCAGCCTATCATGGAATTTTTTGAAATCTACATCGACAAGTATGTTGTACCAATTGTCGGACAAGAGGAATTGTGGATTCCATGTGATTTGCTTCGCTACATATACAAAGGCGATCGGACTTTCACCCAGCGGCTTCATCGATTTTGTGTAATTGCGGGTGAGGTAGGTCAGTATATTGAAGATTCACGTTTGATAAAGAAGAAGGTCGGCACCCAGTTTCTAAGTCGCTTGGCGGCTTTTGTGTTTCTTCTTGCAGAGGAGCCTGAAAGATCTGAGGTGAGTTTGCCTCATTTGCGCCTTGGGGGTGTCGTCAAGAACACAAAGGAGCCCACTACAACGCCCTGGGCTGCAAGCAAAGAGGGCAATATTCTTGCCCTAACCTACCCAGGAGGTGTCATGGATGCCGCAAAATCCATGGGTGATAAGGGTGCAGAAGCATCCTTCAAGCCCACTGCAGATGCGCCGGAGGAGACATTAGCTCTGAAGGTTTTTTTTGAACACCTCTCCCCAATTGTCATAAATGGGGAGGAATATTTTTTTTTACATGATCTTGAAAAAACTTTTGACATCCGCATGGATGAGTGCTTGTCCATCCTCTGTGCCACTGTAGAGTCCTGAAGCCTCCTACCCCTTGGAGAGAGTGTGGTAGATACAATGGAGTTGGCAATGGTGGCGGTGACAGATCCACCGCACTCATCTGTGTCGCAGGGTGAGTTTTTAGCTACACGCGCATTGCTTGAAGCCCAACGCACTCCTATGCCTGTTCATATGGATGAACTTGAGAGTGTCGTTATGGCTCCCAATTCATCCATTTATCTTGACAGCAAAGGCATTAACGATGAGGACGACGAAAAACAAGAGGTATCAATTAATTTTTGTTTTGTGATTATGTTAATTTTCATTGTTGCATTCTGAAATCTTATTTACCTATTGATTTCTTTGTAGAATGTTGTGGAGGTGGATGAGCATGCAGGTCGGGGAGGAGATGGTAGGCGCCAAGCTTTTGGATGGCAATTATCCCTTGCGCATTACCTTGGCAAGCTCCCCCAGGACGGCTTTGCGATAATCCACAAGGAGTACACTCCTTGTGGTCAATTTTGGGTGTCAATGATGAAAGCAATGAGCCACATCCTATGCCTGTCAACCATATCTCAAGCCTCCCAAGTCATTTATCTTGTAAATAAACTCTGGCCAGTGCTGCATTTGTGACACACATTCGTGGTCGTGTACTTTGTAACGTGGCCTTAAGCCAAGCTGTAGGTCTAAGCAATGTGGAACAAATTGCTTGGGATGTGCTGCACAAACAGCTTCCCTGCGCCCAAGAGCGACGAGAAAACATTTCTTGCCATATCTTAAATGGATCAAGCACTCAATAGCTACATATATCTTGTAAATAACTCTTTCAAATTTGTAATGGGATATATCACATCTTTGTACTTTGCTATTTCAAATTTGGAATGGGACTTGATTTTAAATGTGAAATTATGTATTGAGTTTATGGTACGATATACAGTAGGTGATTGGCTCTATATTGGTATGATTGTGCAATTCTCTGAACCAAGATCAATTTTTTTTTCATATAAATAATAAAAAAAGGCATAACATCAGTGCAGCCTGACAAACCTAGCCAAGAAAAGGTTAACAAGAGATGTCTGGGAGCCTGCCGCAAAGGCGCGCGGGAGGGCGAAAGTAACTGTTACTTTTGCCCCCCCGCGCGCCTCTGCAGCAGGCCCCCGGACAACTTTTTTTCACCTTTTTTTGGCTATATTTGTCAGACTGCATTGATATTATGTCTTTTTGGTTTTTCAATTAACCACAATAGGTTGATTATTTTATCATCTTGAAAATCTCAATCGTCGATGAGATAATGCAGTTGATTATTGACCTGGATTCAATATTCTATCTATGTATATGCAGCGACTGGATACAATATTTCATTTTTCTAAGACTCAGGACATTTGCCAGGCTGATAGCTCTTTTAATTACCTTCTATCGACATGTCTCTCCCTCTCTCTCTCTCTCTCTACCTATATCTACTTAAAATCATTTTTTCTTTAAAGCCATTTCAACCACAAGAACTCACTTTTGAAAGAAAGAACCGACATCTAGAATAAATCTCACAGCATCATATCACTTATAAACACAAATGTTCAGTACGATGGAAAATAAATCACTAAAGCCACAACTTGTTATATTTGAAAAAGATATCTTTACATTGCCAAAATGGCATAAAAGTCAAATTCAGTTTCACTCTCCTCTGATTCGACACGCAAGAGCTATATCCTTGGGCATTATTGTCACCCGTTTTGCATGAATAGCACACAAGTTTGTGTCTTCAAAAAGAGAAACTAGTTGATATTCTGCCGCTTCCTGTAGAGCTTCTAGGGCGATACCTTGAATTTGATACGTCATTCGATAACTTTGCATGATCTCTTTCACCAAACGTGCGAATGGTGCCTTGCGGATGAGAAGGTCAGAAGTCTTTTGATAGTGACGAATCTCTTGCAAGGCCTTTGGAATGCGTCGCTTCACAGCAAGAGCCCGTTGTTGAGGGATGGTAGCCCTACGAGGGCAAACCTTGAAAATTTTTTTCTTTCTACGAGAGGGCTTGCGATAAGGAGCTTGCGCATCTTCAAACCCACCATGTGCTCCGACTGGATCTTCAACTCCACCGTGTGCTCCAACTGGCTCGTCTTCTACATCCTCAAAATCCTCTGCATTTAGTAACCCATGATCACGTCTAGGCTCATCTGATGGCAGAGCTCCGAAGCCACGTAGCAATGTCTTCCCAGTCGGGACTCGATGATTGCTTGGGATCTCCTGTCCGCTCCATGGTGGGCTTGGTGCTTCGCTGTCCGTCTCGGTCTCAGTGTCCGAAGTCACTACCCGTTTCTTCTTGCGTGAAGGTTGTCCATCTTGTTGCTCTTCACCTGACCATTCCCTTTCCATCTCTGCTAGGAGCTCTTGTTCGTGTATCCAAGGTGGTTTTTGAGCACCTTGGATGGATGAGAGAGGGTGAGCAAAAAAAGGTTGATCTTTTCTTGCTGTTTGCTTTGTGCGTGCCATTGTGTAAGAAGGGGCAATATTGAAAATGAGACTCCCTCTTCTCTAAAAGCCCCCTATTTTTAAAAAAAAAGGTCTCTTCACACTTGACTAGGCCACTTAAAAAAACTCTTAATATCATCAAAAAAAAAAAAAGGATAAATGGAGAAGTATTATATGCAACTCAACATAGACATCTACAAGCATAAACATTACATTGCATAGCATCATTTGTTTTACATGTTGGGTAACCAATGTTTTCCCACTCTATGGCGATTTTCACGCCACCTAGCATGATTAAGGGGTCCGATGGAGTTTCTCCATTTCTCTTTAGCATTAAGTCGAGATTGTCTCCTAACCTCCTTGGCAAGACTTGACTTTCGCGCTTGCTCTATGGCATGACATTTCCCGAAAGAACAACGAAAGAACCAATCAAACATCTCCTTCATGTAGTTGAATCTCATAGTTCCACCACCGTGACGTGTATTTTTAAAGTAAACACCTTTGGCTCGATAATGTGATTTCTCCATTCCTTGAGTGCTCCACATGTCTAATGAACCATATTTTGACATAAAGAATGCTCCATGCGCATACAAAATATGCTGCATCAAGAAAAAATTATTAGATCAAATGAATGTTTATGTATAGAATCAAAATTTGAACTGAACAAAGTAACTTACCGTGTAGTGTGTGATATTGCTCTCTCCTCATGCTTGCACAAATGCTTTAGTGAAATTAGAAATGTGATCTTTGAACAAATTTTGTTGCTCGCTTGTGGTTTGGGGTTTCCACATGATTTGAAGCACTAACTCGAAGTGGTGCCACACTTGCCTACGCAGATTTACAAGCACGAGATTTGAATCTTGATCGGTCGTACACTTGCAAAGCGCTTTCCATAGCTCCCATGGAGCATCCTCCTCACCCCTCTCCTTTCGCATCTCTGGTTTCTTGAAAAACTTACGTGCTTTCACACCATTCATAGATACTTTTTGTGGCACTTCATGCATATTTTCCACCTTAGCGATGATAGAAACATTGCCACCATGACATCCAATCGAGTTTCGAATTGCTTCAACTATTACAATGGCTTCCACGGATCTGGAAAGTGGTTTCAATGTGAAAGCGTACTCTATGTGAAGCTTTAACAAGCGATCAAATATACACATGAAGGCATGCGAAGTACAAAAGTGTACATTTGTAAGTGAAAAATTGATAATGGGATGTCATGTTCTATCTTTTGTCGACCGATTGGGGACCTCCATGATAGGACACTCCAACACCGAGCACACCCATTCCCTTGCATCATTACCCATTGACCCTGTTGCCTGACTTCCCTTGACACTTTTCTTTGAAGACGTGGATCCACGAGTACTCTCCTTGTATCCTCGTACACAATATGGACAAGGAAGAAGTGATGAAGCACATTGTTTACACCCAAGTATACATTTGATTGTTTTTAGATCACCTCCTAAGTGCCACTCAACATCAAATGTACCTACTCCATCTACTTCTAGCTTTTCTCCCTCTAGTTGTGCCTTAATAACCTCTGTGATCCACGGGATCATAGAGAAGACCCATGCCAACACCTCATGAGTCTCTTTCAGAACTTCAAAATCTCCTAACCACCATATTTCCTTTTTTGATTGTACACTAAATGATGATTTCTGAGAATGATCACCGATAGCATCGAATTTTGCAAAAAACATTGCCTCATTCATGAGTGTCACACTCATACGTTCCAATCTCCATCCTTTGACAATTTGACATTCATCTAGCTTAAGAATAAATATGAGCTTCTCTCCAAGTACTGAAACAACATAGGAATTGAATTGTTATACTAAATGATATTCAATACAGATAAAAAATGACATTACAATTTGTATTACCTTGTGGAGACAAAGCATAAAATTTAACCATAGCTCATTGTAGTCATTTCAAGTCAACAAAAATATTGTTGAATTGATGATAACCAAAAGACTTTGCCCCATTAGGAATAGTATTGCCCCCCTTTATATTACCACGTGACTTGGCACTTGTGGAAGAGTACATCATGGATCCTTCAATGTGTTTGTATTCGCCAAGGGATTCCCGAACGAGATCATTGTTTGCTTTTTTTGCAAGTCGAACCCTATGTGGAATAGGAAACAAATTCTCGGTGATGCCTTGCTCTCATAATGTATCTTTCATCAATCCATGAAGTGCATGCATGGTATGCATTTGTGCTGATCCCAACCTCATCACAAGCTCACTGGATATCATCCTCAGACACAAGGTTAGAGATCTTTTTTAGGATCTCCTTTGTGATGGCATCTTTCATGTGTTTGGCCTTTTCGCAACCTATGATGTAAAGTATATCTTCCTTTGAGATGCATCCTAGGAGAAGATTGCAACGGTCCTCTTGTCTAACACTTCCACACACATCTTGTATATATGTCCTATTTCAAAAGGTGAACCGAGTTACAAATTGATGGAAATTATTATAAGTGATGAACACTGTGAAAAAAAAATACCTGGTTGCCGTGATCCGCTTCTTACGTGCCCCTCCATTAGAGGCTAAGTTTTCAATGGAAGAGAACTCCCTCTTACGCTCACGCATGCCAAATGGAGTGGCTTTTAGGTGCATCATTGCAATCTGTAGCTTAGTTACCTCAGTTTCTGTAGCTTTCATCTCCTCTTTAAGATCTTTGAGTTGTTTCTTTGCGGAATGTAGTTGTTGTTGGATATTTGTGGAATGAATGTGTAACACTTGACATTGTTGTCGGAACCATGCCGACGCACCTGCGTGATTGGAGTCCAATCTCTTACAATACCCAAGAAGACCACGTTCTCCTTCTCCCACATATTTAATTAAGCTTGGGAGTGTACGGAATGTCGGATGACAACCCACGAGCGGATCTTTTGGATACAACTCTCCATCAAGCAACGAGTCAACATTGGTTTCTCCTTGAAATCGTCGTACGGATGCCGGTTGAGATGCTTTCTTGTCTTTTTTTTTTTGTGGGAGCAAATTCGATCGGTAGACGCAGACTGACATTAGTTGACCTAGTAGATGACGGTGCAGGTGATTCATTGGTTATGTTGCGAAGAGACATGGTGGAAAGTTATGACGGGGAAAATAATAGATAAGATATACTTTTTGGGATAAACAGACAATTTTTGGGATAAAAAGACTTAAAAATATATTTTTTCATATGTAGATATATATAGGTTCAATTTTTGAGCTCAAAGGAGGGAAATTTTTAGGATTTCAATTTTTAGGCTTTATTAGATGGACGTTTTGATGATGTGGCATTATCTATTTATTCTTGGAATTAATGTAGAGAGGGACCCAAGGAATTTTAGATTTGGAGCTTATAAAGCTAGATTCTTCTAAAAAAATAATGTTTTTTTTATATATATACATAGGGATCTTTTTAAAGCTTAAAAGATCCATTTTGAAGATTTTATAAAATAATCATTTTTTGGGGTGAATTGATGCACGAGCTGAAAAGGGGATTTTGTCATAACTACTTACTCTCTTTGTTTGGTGATAGGTAGAGAGAGAATGGTTCTTCTATCTACTTTTACTCCTCTCTCTCTTTTTACCCCCCTCTCTCCCCTACTTTACCCCCCCCCTTCCTCCTACTTTACCACCCTCATTCCCTACTTTCCCCCCCTCTCCTATCTAGAGAGAAGTTAGAGAGAGAGCTACAAAAGTAGCCCTATTTATTGTTTTTGTTCCCTCCATCCCCTACAAAATTATCCTTAATCCCTTAAAATTAGGAATCCTTACATGGCCCCAAGGGGGTCTAAATTTTTCCTAATGTAACCAATTAGGCCCACTGCCTTTTCTCTTGGTTGACTCTTCGGCGTAATCCCAAGACGGCCCTTTGAGTTCCAAGTCACTGTTCTGATTTGCCGTGTCCTCCCCAGAATGTGCTGGCTCATCTGGCGTGCTGGATTCAATTGATCCTTCCGGCCTTCCGGTTAACTGAACTAATCGTTCTCCTAAATTGAGTTCAGTAAACTGGTCTAGAAACTACTTCTTCTGTTTGTCAGCTTGCTCCTTGTTCAGTAGAACTGCATTGAGATCAATTTTTGCTAAGGGAAAAGTATTTAGAGCTGCTAACATCCTTTCAATCTTCTTGATCTTATAATTCTGGCATAGTTCCTTAGGTCTCAACTCCTTTCTCCAGCTTCTAGTGTTGTTTTTCTGAATCTGGATTCTGCCACCCACTGGCCCCTTGTAGAGTCAGAGTTTGATTAGCATAGTCATGAACATCTTGTGCCATTCACAACCATGGGAGCCCTAGTAGCATTCCATATGCTCCTTGCACATCGAGAACTAGAAAACTGGTCTTGAACTTCTCCTTGCCCACTCGTATCAGCATATTTTCGATCATACCAGTGGCTTGCACTACTCGATGATCTGCCATCCGTACTTTGAAAGGTGCTGGCTTCAGGTTTGTGATGCCCATCCTCTGCTGAAGATGTACTCCCATGATGTTTACTCCTGCTCCTCCATCCAGAATGACACTCGAAAGTGGTTCCCATTTTTTTCAAACTTTGTAATCTACCTGAATTAGCGGCACTTCATCATCTCTGACAGCCATCAAGTCAACTGTCTTGGCCTCCGCCTTAGCCTTCCTTCACTGTCTGATGAATTTCATTGCTTTAGGCAAAGTTCTTCTAATGTATTCCAGGTCCACAATGAGTTTTTGGATTCTGTCATAGATTTTTATATGAATTTCCTCTTTCTCATGATGAGAGTTGTTGTCGGAGCTTGAAGAACTGATATATCTTCACAATGCCATTCCTTCATTTTAGTGCTTTCAGCTCCTCTAACAGCTCCCAACTCTTCAATCATCCCTTGTACTGTAGCCAACATGGTCTCAAGTATGCTAGGCTTTGATTGATCTGTCTCACTAGATTGAGCTGGTATCTTCTGAATGACCCGTGCTTCAGAACTCTCTGGCTGCTCTGGCAGCTTCTTGGCTAAATCCTATGTGATTTTTGCCGCTACTTCTCTCTGCTCCTACCATTCATCAACCACCTTTTCTTTACCCTTGGCCTTCCATACCTCTCTCTGTTGAGCCCATTTGATCCTTTCAGCAGTGACTGATTTTTCTGGAATCTCTAGGATTTCCTCAATCACTACTCCTTTGCTTCGTGTAATTGCTCATACTGGAACTGGCTTTGGTACCTTCACCTTAGTAGCCACAGTCCCAGGTGTGTCTGGAAATTGAGTTGAGAAATGCCCATACTTTTCACAAGTATAGCAATTCAGACTTCGGCTCTGGAAATTACCACGCCCCAAGCCCCGGCCAATACCCTCTTGGTATCTCCCGCGCCCTGGACCAGTACCACTGGTACCTGGTTTCTCCTCCTGCGAAGTGTTGGCAGTTTCCACTCTTATTGGTTCGGCATTGGTAAATGTCACCACTGACAAGTCTTTGCCCTTTTTGAAATGATGAATCCTAATTCCACACTTATTCCATAAATGGCCATAGGCTTTACAATAAGTACACTGTGGGCACTCATTGGAAACATGGTCCTTAGACTTACATTTTGAACACCAAGTCTCCATTCTTCTCATCTGTTGTCTGGTCTTGCTAATCTCAGCAATCTGCCGAGCCATCTCTTCAATCTTCTTAGCCCAAGATCCCTTTTTAGGCTTATCCTTGGTCTTCTCATCAAAGCTAATCTCAGAACTACTGGAAACTCCGATTGAATCAGAGCCATCAGTAGAAGGACTGCTACTACTAGACCTCCTTTTCCTATGACCCTTTTCCTTCTTAGCTTGTTGTTCCAGCTTCAGGACTCGCTGTACCAAATCATTGAATTTCTTTGTCGGTGTAGGTACCTCTTGCTCCCTAAGCTTCTTGCTGCGAAAGCCATTCAAGAACCATGCTCGCAGTCGCTTTTTCAATGGTGGTTCCTGCAGAGCTGCCTTGTCAGCTCCTTGATTTTCTCAACATAGCTTCGGACTGACAATTTTCTCTACTTAATTTTATCCAGTTCAAAATAATATCCTCATCATCTCTGTTGTCGGAATATTCCAGTCTGAAGGCTTTAAGTAGTTTATTATAGGATCTGAGCTGGCAAGCTAAGTAATGGTAGTACCACTTCCTCGTTGCCTCCTTCAGTGTTTGCGGAAAGTATTCACCCCAGTCATCCTCATCAATATTTTTCAGCTCTGCATACTACTCAAAAGCTTATATGTGAACATCCGGATCATCCTTCTTGCCCCCTTTGAACACAAGAAAATGGATTTTCAATGAGGATGTGTAATCATGCCGATCACAGTTGGTCCTTCCTCTTCCCATCTTAGAGTCTGGACACCTCTTTGGAGTTTTCTTACTATTGTCTGTGTCTGCATCCCAATTTATATATTCCTCTGTCTCACTTTCTGTGTCCTCGCTGGCTTGTCTACTGAAAGTATGGCGACTTCCTTTACTGCCTTTGGCGCCCTTGTCTCCCTGCCTGGATTGAGAACTTTTAGCCTTGCGTACTTCCCTTTCTGCCCTTCTACGTCTGGACTGACTAGAATACTGTGAGCCATGCACCTCATCAGCCTGACTGTTGCATGGGATCAGAGTCTCTTTTTGACTCCTCAAGAATAAGGTCAACACGGTAGGATGGTTTCCGGCCACGACTGGTTTTGGGTGCCATAACTACAGCTGAAAAACTTCAAATTGGGAGATGAGTTTTCTAGTCAACGAGCAACAAATGTAGCCACCGGGATCGCCAAAATGGAATTGGAGCTGATCACTTTAGATAGCTGATTCCAGTGTTAGAAGTTTACAACTATGGGTGATGTGTTAGTTCAAGCAGTAGACTGGAAAAGGAAATAGAAATTGAACTGGAATACATCTATTGGAATGAGAAACAGACTAAATTACTGAGAATGATATTCAGATTCACATTCAGATTCAGCGAGAGAATGAGTACAAAGTATGTATGACTAAAGTACACTAGGCTATTGTATTTAGAATTATACGTAAAAGATTACAGATAAAGATGATGTAGCTCAAGAACAACTCAGGGCTAAGGATTATGAATCGAGAGCTTAAGAAGAAGTACAACCGACAAATGACTCGATTCATGCCCACGACTAATGCCAACCCGATTACAATGTAATGGGTCCTATTTATATGCCTTGGGAATTATTGTGGTAACTGCCGTGGTAATTACTGACTGATCCACTGTTAGACTGTCTCAGCCATCTACAGATACCTGCATCCAGCATCTTATCAATTTCCTTCTTGACTAATACTCTACAACTAGAGGTTGAGCTTGTATGCTTGGCTACGCCACATGCTTGGCATAATCCTGTAGGGGGTATGGAATGAATACCCAGAGCTGGAAAAAGTCTTAGGAGGTCTTGAGGGCAATGACCATCGGAGAGATCCATTGTGTGTGTTCAATGGGCTCAATGATACCTGCATCCACCATCTTATCAATTTCCTTCTTGACTGCTACTCTGCAATGGTGCAATTAAGAAATCACGATGTTTCGTGTAATCACCAATGGTAAGTGTGAGAGATTTAATTTCACGTGTGCCATTGTACCTAGTACCTGGAAAAGCACATTTAACTTTGTATGCACATGGTGTGGTGGTTAAATTCAATTTTCATGCCAATTTTTCAGAAATAAAATCGTGTGAACTACCATCATCGTGTAAAATAGACACACTTGAATTTTGAATTTTTCCTTTTTGACAGAGCAAAGCATGAATTGAAATTGGCGTACCTGGTAGGTGAGGTGGTGTTGCGGCTGTCCAATCAGCCATGGCGTCGTCTAGGGGTTCTGATTCATCTTAGCTTGTATGCTCGATTGCGCCATAGGCTTGGCATACTCCTGTACGGGTATGGTATGAACACCAGAGCCGGATCAACTTTCCTGTGAGTTCTTTGTAGGACCAAGCAAAAAAATCCTTTCAACTAGTAATGAATGAAACCATCAAATCAAGTAATTGCGGATGACATGCAGCCAACAACACTAGGTTGGTTTGTTTTTTCTTGGTGTTTGTAGGACCAAGCAAAAACATCCTTCCAACTAATAATGAATGAAACCATCAAATCAAGTAATTTTGGATGATTCCAGAGCCATGCAGCCAACAACATTGGGTTGGTTTTTTTTGCAGTACCTAGGTTGACTTCCTTGACTAGATCTTGATAGTTGTCTGGGTTCCACTCTTAAGCCACATTCTGGCCAGCAGCTTTGGTCAATGCTTCCACATCATGAGTAGGAGTTTGGTCAATAGGGAAGTCTTGTGTCTGCTCCTGTAACCATCCTTGAGGAAATTCATCCAAAGGCAAGTCCTGTCTACTTTTCTTGGAGCTTGTCTGCTGACTCTCTGATAGAGCCTTGCTCTTGGACTGGGAAGAATCATCTATCTTAGTTTCATGCCCTCCTGTATCCTCTTTGTGTTCCACATATAGGAGAGACTTCTTAATGTGCGTGTGGTGAGTGATGGGCTCTCCGAGACTAACATTCTCCACTTCTTCTTTGATACCTATGTCTTCCTCAATCCGGTGAGGAGTGCAAAATAGTGAGGGTCGAGTGCTACTATTAGCCACTCTAGGAGCTCATTTTTTTCAATGGGGACTATGGGTAAGACTTCTTCCTCTTGTGGGGTCTCCTCAACCGCTTTAGCTTCCGCCTTCTGGTCATCTTGTTGCGTAATACTGAGGGAAGACCTTCTATTGAATGCGTTGGCTCCAATTTCGAGTTGGATCTGTTGATGCCCTTTGTTTGGTGTAGGGATACACATGGTATCATTTCCCCGATCATGAAGTGCATGTGTATGTTGTAGCCAAGGCCTACCAATCAACACAGGGAAACCACCGTCCATGTTTGGTAGCTAGACCACCACAAAATAGAGCCAAAAAGTGTAGTCTTCTACCACCATTAGGACTTTTTCCACCACTCCTACTCGGTGGACTTTGCGTTGGTCGGCCAAATTGATAGTCAAAGTGAAGGGGACCGGGGAGCACCACAGAGGAAGAGTGAGAGAGAGAGAGAAGGAGACACACAACACGATGTGGGTGGGGAGACTCAAAGAGTGAGCAGCCCCCTATACACTTATGCTATGTATAAGGTATACAAGTCAGTGGGCGCCCAGACTCTGGGCGTTCGGGCAAGGCACAGGCGCCTATACCCCAACAACCTCCCACTTAAAGGCGACTGTGCCTTTAAGCAAGGGAGCCTAGTCTAAAGACTACAAAAGGCGAGAGAAAACTGCTCTCAACCGATGCCCACTGGCTGGCTGTGATCGTGTGCATCCGACTGTCTTGCTCCCGTGTAAGTCCATACACCACCAGACGTACCGCACACGTACTCCAAGTATGTACGCAATACTTGCATATCTCCCTCGTACACTATGCCATCATCAGTCAACAAACGACTGACAACCCCAACTGCAAATGCTCCCACTGCAGCTGCGATATCCGGTCTCAAGATCAGCATCTCATACATGAGACCACCGAATGCCGATGCAATGCTAGCAGGCCCTGCTAGCTCTACAGAGCATGCATCAACATATATATCCCTGGCAATAGGCATCTTTGACTGACAAGGCGTGTCAGCCACATGCATCTCCTGACTGTCCACAAAAGACGCATCAACCTATCGTGTAACCTCAGAGCAAACCAGCTGCTCTAGGTGTCTGCTGGAAGACATATCCTGCACAACTATATCCCCATGCTCACTATCAAGCATAGAAAGGAATGACTGCATAATCGCTGACATCTCAGCCTCCTCTGCAATCATCCACTGCAAACATGACCACTCAATCTGCTGTGACTCACTAGAGCAAGACCACTCTACCTGTCTATCCTGCATAGAAGTATCTCGCACAACTGAGTCTCTGCTTTGCTCAGTCACTAGCAAAGCATGCATGTCTGACTCTGTCAACTCTCTGTGTGACTGCTCAAGTCGTGCCCCAACTGTGTACACAACGAGCTCACTACTCTGCACTCCATGCAAAGCATCCTGCAACCCACAAGCAAAAGAGACTCGCCTACTCTCTCGCTCTCTACCTGGCTGCATGATCACAGAGACAACACCGTCTCTCGCGTGATCCACATGCAATGGGTAACCTGTACCACTCCTGGCACCTCTCGCAATCACTAGCGAACCCAAATGCAACGCAAAAGATCGCTCAAGCAGCGATACCCAACATCCACTATCCCGTAACTGTCTGACTGAGATCAAATCCCGTCTCAGATCTGGCACATAACGCACATGACGCAGGGTAAATCTCATACCACTGGGCAAGGACAAACATACGTCTCCTGTACCCTCAATGTCATACACAACACCATCAACCATGTGCACACAACCAAGTCTCCCACTAGAAAACGTGCTAAACCACTCACGATGCGACGTGACATGGAAAGTAGCATCTGAATCTAGTAACCAATGTGAAGACAATGTGCAATCCGATATGCAACCCATAGACATAAGATCGTCTGAAGACAAGCTAGATGTAAATGTGACATCGCCGTCACAAGCATACTCAGTAACCACCGTACTAATCTCACTAGCATCTGTCATGCCCAAATCTGCATCACGCATATGTCGCCACCGTTGTCTCAAACGCCTGAAACATCGACGCCTAATGTGCCCTCTATGTCCACAATGCCAACATGTCAAGTCTCTATGCCGTCGAGACTTGCGTGTGGGACCAATCTCTCCCATGGACATAGAAGTGGGACTAGACTTCCCTGTAGACATGGATGTCTCGTACATAGCATGTAAACTCTGCCATAAAGCATGAGTTGTAGTCTCCCTCGAGACCTGCTAGTAAACAGACTCAACCAGATGCAAACAAATCGTAGACATGGCTAACTCATCAAGATCCTGCCAATCATCATCACGCATAGAATTGGGCTTCACCGATAAACCATGCAAGGGTTTATCCTGCCCCAAATCTGCCAATGCAACAAGCATATGCTCCTTCCAAGCAACAAAATCTGCACCATCAAACTGTGTCAGACCATAACGCTGGAAGTCAAATGAAAAATCAGCCATAATGCTCGCAAAAGAGCAACAAACAATGAGTAGAAAATGTCAACCAAATCAGCCCTAAACTGGCTCGAATCGCATCAAAAAAAGTCTGCAAATATGGTTGCAAATCAGCCCCAAAACAGCCCCAAAATTCAGCTCTTAAACAGCTGCATAAACAAGTCACAAATGTGTCCCAGATTAGCCTACAACTGAGCCATACATGGACAGCTGCAAAGAGGAAACAATGGCTGAAAATTCAGCGCCCAAATAAGCCCTCAAACCTACCTGTAAACTTGTAAACCTGTAGCTGAATCCTGCTGAAAAACCTCAAGCCATTAGTGCTCGAATCCGGCTACCTAGCTCGTAGCCACACAAGCATACATCACAATACTCACTCCTGTGAGTGTGCCAAGATAACTGTACGCCTGTCAAACCCGTGAGCTAATCACCAAGCCCACAATGTGCGGTATCGATGCATACACACGCACAAATCTCCCACCTGCAGAGAACACCGCACGCAAATGCTGAGTGTAACCTGCAATCTCTACCTAGATTGCATAAATGATGCGCATAAAACTCTTGGGAAAATTTCGCCAGAGTTTCGTCAGTAAAACGGCCACAAAACCAGTAACCAAACTGACTACACGCTCAAAACCATGAGCAACCAAAGCGCATCAAACCGCACTCCAAATGCATGCACCAATCTCCACACTTTGCATACATCATTGCAAACACCTGCAAATCTAGTACACAAATATCTGCTCTACCTGTGACTGCCAAAAAACATGCTCGAGGCATACATTGCCGAGCTCAAAATGCAATCACATTAAACTCCCTGAGCATCAAACCACATAAGGCATACATCGTATCCTCCCACCTGTGAGGAAACTTGCAGCAAATGTCACTCTCACATCTGAGAGCAAACCATGTGTGGAATCCTCGACACACAATAAACAACTGCTGCTGCAAAAAATTCAGCGTTCAGAATTTTAAAATTCTGATATGACGAGCACGTCCGGAGCGTGCCAAAACCCCAAGGTAGACTCCTGCATCACATGTATCCGAGTCCGGGTGTGAAAGCTATGCCAAAAAACCTCCGTTTCGACCCAAAAACGCAGCATAAACTGCCAAAAGAGGGCTGAAAAATGCAGCTCCTCAACCGTAGCTCGAATGAAGTTTTGAATGGCTCGAATGGCTTCGAAAGGGGCGTAAAACGCCAGGACGCCTGAAGGAAACGCTCTCGGAAAGCTGAATTTGCCGATGCCGAAGTCGAAACCCTGTTTGCACTCTTGATAAGTGCGCTCGCGCGCAGACGATTTCGGGAATGAAACTGGCTCTCCGCTGTCGTCGTGACTGTGCACACACGCGCTCCCTCCGCACCTAAGCTTGATACCAATTGAAGGGGATCGGGGAGCACCACAGACGAAGAGTGAGAGAGAGAGAGAAGGAGACACACAACACGGCGTGGGTGGGGAGACTCAAAGAGTGAGTAGCCCCCTATACACTTATGCTATGTATAAGGTATACAAGTCAGTGGGCACCCAGACTCTGGGCGGCCGGGCAAGGCACATGCGCCTATACCCCAACACAAAGTGGCGCTCTTGGTGGGCACTAAGCCAAGATGTTGCATGGTTAATCTGGCATGAGGTTAATTCTCGAGCCTCCATCCACTATGACATTTGTAAACTAATGTCCGTAAATAGACACCGCCGTGAGGCTAGGACTTTTATAGTTAGTGAGGGGTGCCGGTGGGTAGGAAATCATGTATGACTCTTTAGAGGAAAGTGTGGGAAAGTGTCCGTGCTCTCACTATTTAGGCACGAGGGGTAGAGATCCTGGATTGCCCTGAGAAGGTCACTCCTAAAGGTAGGGTCTATTTGGAGAGTTTTGTACAATGAGAATTTTCGTGCTCCAGAGGACACCATCTTTGAGTTGGACCATACTTCAAGTGGTCCGAGTGTGCGGGAACTCTTGGACCGCCGGCCCACCGTCGACGCGCACCAGTGTGGACACACTAGCCGGCTCGGGTGGGGCTTAAACCACCTTTGCCAAAGAGGTAACCTTCACCATGTAGAGAGTGGCCAGCCTATGGCCACCCCTTTCAAAGCATTCAATTTCTACCAGACATCACTTCTTTAGTAGTCGGGGTGATGGTGGACCAGGGCCAGCTAGGACCGCCCAGTGGCTAGTCCAGGCTACTAGTGGCTAGAATCACCAGTGGCTTCATTAGGTCAACAATAGCAAATATTTTTAGTTGCTTGGATTTTCCTTGGCCATTTAATTCCAATAGCACCAGGTATGTGGTGGCCGTACGATGGCCTTGGCTTGTGGATATATACAACATGGATAGTAGAGTCGAAGATAGTCTTGGGAGTCTAGCCATACCTTGTGAGTCTTGCCTTATTCTAGCCATAGCTTGTGAGTCTTGCCTTAGTCTTGCCATAGCCTTACCCCCATCTAGAGCTCTTTCCTTGCACTCTCGGGCATTGGACTTTGGAGCACTTCACCGTGGTTGTCTACTTGTAGTCCTGTTGTCTGTTTACATTGGGGTTTTCAATTGTGCGTTGTTGCTTTGCACCCACTACACTCTCCATTGCACCTCAGCCTCTACATCCCCATTGTACCTTGTTGTGTAGTCATGGACTGGGAAAAGTTGGTTGTAGCCAGACTAGTCGTTGTATGGTCATTTGTTTATGTACAAGGTGTTTCATTGGAGGGCTTGTGGTTTTTTGGTTATTGTTTCAGTTCTTGTTCATTGTTCAATTCTATTTCTATATTTTTGCAATGTTTGTGATTTGAGCTAGCTTGTGAGTTCACATGCACACTAAATTCAGAGCACCCCACCAATAGAGAGCACTGTGTGCACCATCCCCATCTAAAGGATTATGTGATGTGGTTGGGTGCACATGTAGTAGACCAAATTGTAGTGACTTAGAAGTAGTATATGGACAAAAGGAAGTCAGTGAATAGGTGCAAAATCAGCCCCTATTTGCACTCCCTATTTTCTCCTTCAATGGTTCCATTAGTAGTGCAGGTTAAAAGAGAAAAGAAATTCAATGAGCAAGTCAAAATCAATCCCTTTTTGTAGTAGTCTTTTTTTTCTCCTTCAATGGTTCCATTACAAGTACACGCTATTGATGCTGAAGAGAAAACTTTAGAGAAACATGGAGTTAGATCAATGACACCAAAAGTATCTGTGGAAAGCCAAAAGAATTCATTTGCTGAAATGATGCAGGGAGGATTTGATAGTGATGCGGCAAAGAGAGGTAAGATGTAGCAAGTTGACGTCGGTGAAAGATGATGTATTTGAGACATTGTTGCCAAAGGGATTAGAAGTTATACCAAAAGTGGGAGCCAGGTTCTCAACCTAAAATATAGTAGCTTTATGAAGGAAAAGAGATAGCTAGAAGCAAGGTAGAAACAGCTCAAGAAGTGCATGTCAGAAAAGCAAAAGAAAGGAAGTAATAGAGAAATTATGTTTTAAAATATTTGATTACTTCCAACATGGAAATGGATTATGTGGTATGGTTGGGTCCACATCTAGTAGACCAGTCTCAAAAGTCAAATATTTTAGAACAAAAAGTGAAGCAGCTAGAAGATAAACATCAATCAAAGATGTAGGTATTCAATGGAGGCTCAAAGAAGAAAAAAGTAAAGGTTTAAAGGTCAAAAAATATGTGGAGCAGTTTGAAGAGTGGACCAATGAAATGAAGGCTGTAGTTGTGGCAAAGTTAGAAGTATTGGGGAAGCAAATATTGGTTGAAATGAAGTGTTGAAGAGGAGAATAGAGCCTTGATGATGATGGAAAAGAAAGTGTTGGAGAATGAGGACATGGAGTTGTAAGGCATTTTATTCACTAGTGCTTAAGTAGAGGTGATGAAAGAGCAGGTGTGGAAGATTGGAAGAAGTGTGTGGCAGATTCTTATTGACAAAATGGAGGCTATGGTGTTTAAACCATATGTAGACCTGTCACATGGATTTATGCCAAAGGAAAATGTGGAGTTACTAAATGAAAATGAAGAACTTAATGATATGCTGGGAAAAATAAAGCAACAAATTACGGAGTTGAAGTTGTAGATGGCTTTGATGAAAGAGGAGATAGAAGAAAAGAAAGAGTCATGTTTCATACCCCTACAACTAAGTTCTCCGGTACAAAAAATCAATAGACAAAATATCAAGAGAGTGATGTAGGTCACTCAAAGATTCAAAAATAGGAAAAGAGGACCAAGATGAGAGAAAAAAGCTTGTTGAAGTGTTAACAATGTAGGATGCAGGATCTGTGAGGTGTGATTAGAAATTAGAAGTGACTAAAAAGAGAATAATGAAACAAAGGATCAACCTAATGTGGAAATGCTAGATAGGAAAGTTGAGGACTAGAAAGAGATGGTAAAAGGGAGTGAGAAAGAGAAGACTTGGTAGGAGTAGGTTGCAAGTTTTGATTGAAGTTTGTGTAGTGGGATTGTGGGTAGGTTGAATTTTCTTGTATAGTTCTAAAGCTTGGATTAAGACAGTTCCAGGCACTTTAGTGGGTACATTTGAATTTAACTTAGCCTATAAAACAAAAAACAAAAAGAGCTTTTTAAAAACGCACTTGACATATTTTGAGAAGTTTGATTACGGATTGTGGGAAGCACGTCTGATTCTTGCAAATCAACCATCGAGCTATGCCAAGCGTAGATTCTGAAGATAGAGAATGTAGACCTTAATAGGTCTGATGTGAAGATGTGAAAAGGCAACTCAAATTTTAGTTTACATATAAGGAGTTTTTATCTTGAATCACAAACATATCTGTTGTAATTTAAATCCTTGAAATGTAATGTGAATGTCTTGCACCTCATTTCCTATGTGTTTTTGTGTGTTCTAAGAGTATATGGGCATGTTTGCTATTTAGAATGAGCAAAATGTGTTGTGTATTCATTTCTTGGAGTCAATATCTTAGTATTCAACTTGTGTGTGTTTTTGGTTGCCCAAAGGCTAGTTGCAGTATCCTATATGAGTATGTGTTTGGTGTTTGTGCTAAGACACAATGGGAGTTACATAGATCGAACAAGAGGACATTGAGGCAAATGGAAACAAATGTGGGCATTGAAAACGGAAGGAAGAATGAGTGGCATCACAAAGTGACAATGATTGAAGCAAGAAAGTGAAAGAAACCGAGGAAGCCAAAATGAGTCGGTGGTGCATTAACCTACAAATTTTCTCTTTGGGAGGAGTATTTTTAGAAAAGAAAGAGGAGTGAGTTAAGTTTGGAGTTTTTGTCTTGGAGCCCAAGCTTCTTCTAAAATTGGAGAACCGAAATCGTGTATCGGAATCTGTGTTCGCAAAAAAAAATAAAAAAATAAAAAAATTGGTAAGCCGTGAACGTATGCGAACTTACCCCTCTATTCTTAGCTGGCCTTGACAGCCAATATAAAGACCCCTCTCCCCTCACTTTCAGGAGACAAACACGCACTCTCAGAAGCAAAAGCTCTCTTGCATTGACGTCGGAGTTACCTTCTCTCCCTTAACCTCTCTCCCTCGAGCTCTTACCTTCAAACCATCTCCATCTTCAAGTCTTTCTCCACCATCGTCGTGCTGCCCTTCGGATTCTTGAGTTCTCTTTTTCTCTTTCCCTCTTCTCTACATCGATACGATAGCCCCAAAGCGAGTGACTCGAAGCTCGAAGGACGCTCATGTCACTCCACCTCCAAGGAAGGTGCAGAGGAAGGCATCAACTACTCCAAATGTTGCTCAAGCGGAGGTATTGGTTGCGGAAGAAGTCGAAGTCGTACAACCTCAAACATGGGGGGTAATCATACATGTCGCTAATCCGGTAAGACAAAATTATAATTTTGCATTGCTATTCATGATGACTTGGGAAGCTAAGCATAGGGAACCCCTTAAACTGTCCGAGAAATGTGATTCTATCACAAGAAACAAGCATATGTTTTTATAGGTTAGTGAAAGAACTGTCTGATAAATTGTCATTGTTTGTTGAATTGTTATTGCTCAATAAATTATTATTGTTTGATAAGTAGATTCTGATTGATATGAGGAATTGGTTGACCATGTTTGAAGAATCATTTAAAGAGAAGAATTGTTGAAAGAATATATTTTGTTCCTGCCGTATAGCGAGATGATTCCGTGGTTAGCGGAGATTAAGTTGAGGTTATTGGCTCTCTTTTTTTCCTCGCGGTTAGCGGGATGCTTGGCGGTTAGCTAGATGCCTCACGGTTAGCGGGGTGCCTCGCGGTTAGCGAGATGGGAAGGTTGCACAATTCGCGGTTAGCAAATAAATCCTTTACAAAGGCTCTGTTGGTTAAACAGAGAAAGTCCGCGTGTAGTGGCAACTCATGAGAAATTGGAGAAGTTATTTTTGTTGAATAATAGAGATGTCTTTATTAGGCCTTGTTTGAATTGTTTTGGTATTGTTTGAAAGGCTGTATAAAAGAACCTGTGTTTGGAATTAATTAAGGAACACTATTTGTATATATAAAACAATGTGGTAAAAAGTGTGAGTGAGGGGTGGAAAGTGGGGGCTGGCTCACGTTGCCAATCAAGGATGGGTGGTCTTAATTAGTCGAGAAACTCTCCACTCCCTCTTATTAAGAGAAGTGAAAGTAGAGACTCATTGTGACAAGAGTCGAGATGACCCAAATCTACGGACACAAGATTACTATTTAGTTTTGACTAATTCTCATATCATATTTATGGTTTATAGATGGCGGCCGTGCCTCTTAAACATAGAAAAAAAGGTGATGTTTATGGATTCTAAATATGTCGATGGAATTTCATCTTTATGTTAGGAAATAGTTTCATTAGAATCCTAGATTATCGACCTGGCTTGTGGCGTATGACCCTTATAACCATGTAAACGATGGATAGAGGACTTTCTATCTTCTATTGCTCGTATCTCTACTTTGTGGAAACGGAGTAGGGTGTCGTCAATGGAAAAGGAGAATAAAGGAAGGCCATTTATCAAGTCGCCCCAATCTTCTCAGGGTTGGGGACCTCACATCTTGTTTCTTGCTATGGGCACTTATAGTAGTTTTTGAAAGAAAACCATTGTTGATGATGTTGCTATGTCTATTGGGGTCCATGTTTATGGGCACGCTGCTCAATTTGTCTCCCTCTGCACTGTCCCTCTCCAAGATACTAACTAGAGGTCTTAGAAGGCTAGGTTGGCTTGCCTACTAAGCGCTCACCATTGGTGTAGGTCTAGATGATCTTTGTGTGTAACACCAATCTTTTTGCATATGAATCATTGGTTAGGGAACCCAAATATTGGAGATGATCAATCCCTCTTCTAGCTTAAGCAAATGGATGGCCTTTGGTAAGGCATAGATGTTACTAGCCAAAACACTATTGGATTGCAACGGAAGGAAGTAATAGACCAAAACAAAAGGGAATGGAAAATTGTGAGAGAAAGTGGAGAGAGAGAGAGAGAGAGAGAGAGAGAGAGAGAGAGAGAGAGAGAGGATTGACACCAGATGCGTTCCCAAACCCCCCTCCAAGGGCCCCCCTCTCGGTACTAGACTTCGTGCAATCTCTATTGCTAGAGAGGTATTAGCTTTAGATTGCACCGCTTGATACAAGGTACCGATGCTAATGCTAATGGGTTGTGCAATCAGAGGGTATGAAACTACTCTAAGTGCCTAGATATGCACGTCCTTCATATAGGCTCACAAAGGTTCCATAACTCTTTCTAGGCTGACCTAAACCCTAGAAGTAAGTAGAGCTTGTCCACATGCACATAGGGCTAGATGTGCATGTGGCATCCCCCCCTTTTCAAGGTGAGGTATTGGTACCTAGCTGCATGGTTTCTTTATAGTCTACCAAAAACTTAGGGTAATCTGCGAAGAAATCTTCATCGACCCACACTGCCTCGTGGGTTCCGCGATCCTTGAACTTCAAAAGGTATTGTCGTGCTTGTTTCTTTGAGCCATGGCAGAAACGATGCAGCAAAATCTACTCCGGTTCCTAGACTTTTGCTTCGTCTATGATGTTGGGGTTGTCCTCTTTGGAAATGTCCTTTGGTGGATCTCCCTGAAACAACTTCAACTAAGAAACATGGAAAAAGTTTTGCATTGACCCTGAGTTAGGTAACTGCAATTTCATAAAAACCTCAGTTATCTTTTTAATGAGTGGAAATGGACCATACATTCGAAAAGACAACTTTGGACACTTCTTTCCGACTTTCTTAAGATGGTGCTTCATGATCTTAAGATAGACACAACCCCCTTCCTTGATAGTAACATCCAAACAATGCTTGCTAGTCTGACGTGAATAAGATTCATGAGCCTTGCTTAGCCAAAGCTTCACTCTCAGTAATCTCATCCAAAGATTGTCTCTCGACATTGGCACCAGTCAACTGATTTACCAATCTAGTCAATAAAGGCTAGAATGAACAGCCAAATGCTGCCTCATACGGTGTCTACCAATGGCACTAAAAAAGGAGTCACCTGCTTGAACTAACGGGAGTGATTGTTGCCAATGAAACTGTTGATCATGCATATAACTTTAAGACATTGAAAGTCAACTGATTGTACATCTAAGTTTGACCATTGGATTGTGGATGAAATGTAGATGAAAAATTCAACTTAGTGCCAAAATTTTCAAAAAGTGCTTGCAAAAATGTGACGTTGGAGAGGGGGAAAGGGGAACACGCAAGATGCCTCAATATAGCCCAGGGTATACACAACGCCCCAATCCATTAGAGTTCACCTTTGAAACTTGACACTATACACAAGCGAACTACCACTTGCACATGAACATATGCACACATGTGTTGCTACACACCAAATAAGCCTGATCATCCCACTCTGATCAATTAAAAACCTTCCACACGCACACAACCTCTCTCTATCCCTCTTTGCACAATAGACTTCGTGGGGGCACACCTACCGACACTTGCTTGAAAACACATGCACACAAGCAAAGAAAAGAAGGGGGAATGGGGAATCCACACCAAAAGATGGAAATGATGGATTCCTCATTCAACACAAACACATACAACATGCTCCATAGCTCCACAACTGCTATGCCAGCACAACTGACCATGGCCCCAATGGCCGTCTCGGCAAAAATCCCTTACAACGTTGCAAAAAACTCCTCTTATAGGAGTGGTGCGAACTTTAAAAAGAAAAAATTAGGTTATTCTCTTCTTGCACTGCTCAACTAGAGCTTTGTTCGGCATTTTTTGCATTGCATACATGTGTCACACTTATTTGTAGCATCTCATGCATGCTCGAGACACCTCTGCTACTTTATAATTGAGCTGTGTGTGGACCACTGCTTGCTGGCCTCAGGCTCTCTCACCTCCTGTGCCCTTGTATATTGTCGTGAGATGGACCCCCTAGCACTTGTGCTATCACTATTTGAGGGCTCCCCCTTTCCTTTCAAAAGACTTGGCCCATGTGGGCACGAGACAGGACCACAACGGGATGCCATGTCATCATTTCCCCATGCTACACTGCTTGATGACAATGGCACTAACCAGTAGACTCACGCCGATGTGAGCTCACTGCACCACATGGCGTTTAGGGTAATGCCATTTGGCTTGACCAATGCTCCAGCCACATTTCAGAGATTAATGACACATGCTTTTAAAGAATACTTGCGAATATTCTTGGATATTTACATGGATGACTTGTGTGTCTATTCTCTATTGAGAGAAGACCATATAGATCATCTTAGAAAGGTATTCAAAAAATGCAGAACGTATAGGATTTGCCCCAACTCGGAAAAATGTGTATTCATGGTCCGACAAGGTAAAATCTTAGGCCACATAGTATCGGCTAATGGAATTACAACTGATGAAGACAAGGTAAAGGTGATCATAGAATTGCCAAGACCAAACACTGTACGAGAGGTACAATCATTTATGGGACATTGTGGATACTACCGACGTTTTATCTACATATACGCTATAATCGCAAAACCATTGTATAGTCTAATGATGCTCTTCATTTGGACCAATGAATGTGAGGAGTCATTCCAGAAACTAAAAGATGCAATGGTATCTGCACCAATTCTAAAAGTACCAGATTGGTCAAAGATCTTCCATGTACATGTAGATGCTTCAGCATTTGCAATAGGTTGTATATTAGCACAATCAGGGGAGGGTAGTACAGATTTTCTGATCAGTTATGCTAGTAGACAACTCAACAGTGCAGAAAAGAATTATACCACCACTGAAAGAGAAGGATTGGGTATGATATATGCGGTAAAGAAATTTCGGCATTACTTACTTGCAAACAAATTCACATTTTTTGTGGATCACCAGGCGCTCTTGTACTTAGTAAACAAACCTTGTAACACGGGACGAATTGTAAGATGGTTCATTGTGCTGCTGGAGTTTGATTTTATGGTAGTAGTTAAGAAAGAAAAAACTCATCAAAGAGTAGACTACCTTTCTCGATTACTACATGGCGGAAAAGCTATGGTTGCGTATAGGCCCAGAGGAGTACGAAACTTATCTAGAGGAAGCCCATACACAAACAGGGGGATTCCATCGAGGAAATCAAATGACCTATGAACAACTAAGAAGACTTGGAGTGTATTGGCCAGGAATGGCAGGCGATGTGTATAGGCCCAGAGGAGTACGAAACGTATCTAGAGGAAGCCCATACACAAACAGGGGGATTCCATTGAGGAAATCAAATGACCTATGAGCAACTAAGAAGACTTGGAGTGTATTGGCCAGGAATGGCATGCGATGTAGCTAATTACATCAAGAAATGCAACTTTTGCATATCCAATACCACTGTGGATTATGCCACATTATACCAAGTGACAGTAGCACACCCATGGAGTCATGCTATTGTGGAATATTTGACTAATAAGGAGTTGCCAGGAGATTGGTCTAAAGCCAGACAAAAGGCTTTACAAATCGAAGCGAATAGGTATACCCTCATTAGAGACCAATTGTATAAAAGAGGAACTGATGACCAGTTGAGGTTAGTTCCTCATGAAAATGACTACTTTCCATTATTGGAACAAGTTCATGCAGGCATAGCAGGAGGTCATTTTTCAGCAGGAGAGAACTGTAAAAATCATGATGGTTGCAGGTACATGGTGGCCGACCATGATTCAAGATGCAGCAGAATTCGTGAAAAGATGTGATGAATGTCAATGCACTAAGGTACCAGTTAAAAGAGATGAGATACCTTTAAGACCAATGATGAGTGCTCGAGCATTCGCTAAATGGGGATTGGACTTTGTTGGTCCTATTACTCCACCAGCGTATCGTTCACAAGCACAATATATCATAGGGTCCACGGATTACATGACCAAATGGGTGGAAGCAAAAGCCACAACGAAAGCAGACGCTAAAACCACAACACAATTCCTATATGAATATGTGTTTACACGTTATGGCCTTCCCATTGAGCTGGTGAGTGATAGAGGGACACACTTTGTAAATGAAGTTATCCAACATCTCTTAAATGAGTTATGGTAATTCATCGCAAATCTGCACCCTACCATCCACAAGCCAATGGTCAAGCAGAAGCGACAAACAAAATATTGTGCACAGTTCTTACAAAACTGGTTAGTGAAACAAGAACGGACTGGGATCAAATGCTATATTTGGCATTGTGGGCATATCGAGTTGCATATAAAACAACACTCAATACTACGCCATTTAATATGGTATATGGGTTAAATGCAATATTGCCTATTGAATTTTTGATTCCCACACTAAGGGTAGCCACAAAATTGGACTGGATGGGGCATGAGCTTTCAGAACGGTTAGAGGACCTTGAAAAATTAGATGAGTTACGACTCAATGCTGTAGCAGCCATATATGCAAAAAAAAGACAACAGAAAGAGTTTTTTGACAAACATGTCAAGAACAAGGACTTTAAAACGGGCGACTATGTCTTAGTATACACCCTTAAACAGCATGCCAAAAAGCTAAAGAAAAGGGGAATGGGGCCTTATTTAGTCCAAGAAATATCGTCCAGCGGAGCAGTAAAACTGTCGACTCTAGATGGAAAAGAAATGCCGAACTGGATTAGTGGATGTCGTTTAAAAAAAATATCATCTACCTTTAACACCGGAAATGTTGTTTCAATTGCATTATGGAAAAGCCTATAGACAGGAATAGCAAAGAACTCAGGACCAGGCACAACAAGAAGCCAAGGAACACATTGCTAAACAAAAGCAGTTTCTCAGGACAATAAACATGGTCACCCCAGTGATGACTGACGAATATCCTCTTTCGACATTCCAAACAATCGAAGCGGATATACAAAACGAAGAAGTAGAAAAGACCATAACAAACTTTAGGGCTCAGGACGATAGCACCATTGACAACTTGGAAGATACGTGGTGTAGTCCTTACATAAAAGCTTATGCAGGCACATAACAAGTTGAAATCTATGCATTGCTTGACACTGGAGCAAAAATGAGTGTCATCAGCTTTGAGCTCTTTCAGAAACTTGGACCAATGAGGACGATCCCAGAGACACACCAGTTGAAAGTAGCATCGGGTGATGAGGTGACCACGTTGTGGTCTATTATATTACCAATCACAGTGCACGCACACCCGTACACTACAAAGTTTCATGTACTGCCACCAAGTAGATCAGCAACGCCGTGTATCTTAGCAGTGTCATGGATGAAAGCTAACATGGTATTCATTGATCTGGATACTAATGAAGCACTGTTCCGAAATGAAAACTTTTTAGAACCCTTCTTACCATATGACCAATACATGTCAAGGAGGAGACATGAGTCAATACAACCGCAAGGCATTGACCAACAACAAACAGAGTTTACATGTCCAAAAACGTATTATCAAAAATCAACAACCATGCAGGGAACCAGGCAAGTTTGGGTACGGCGTACAGATCTAGCCGAGGCACAATTCCATCAAAAGAGGAAATATAAAGTTTGGATAAAGCAAGACAGCCTAATTCCTATAAAAAAGGGGGCAAAAGAACAAACAAAACACCAAAAGCCAGCAAAGCTTCAAAGAACCATAGTCAATCGGTCGAATACGCAACGGACTATAGTGGTATGGCGGCCAAAATTACCCATTCATAACGTGCCAACAACACAAGTATGGAGGCCAAAGATGACCACCGAGCAGTTATCTACAACTGTCAATGCCAAGCCACATCATGCAATCAACACGAGGAAACAAGCAGAATCCACAACAATAACTACAAGGATCTATAAGACCCAAGTCATCAAATGGAAAAGAAAGAATGTTCCACCAGAAAATGCAACAAAATATATGACAATATCGACTTCAAAGAATCCACATACGCCAATTCAAAAACAGTGGAAAACAATCAAACAAAGAGCGGCAGATTTACAACTTCTCCTTGCAAAGAAAATCTGCCAGCCAACTTAGGCTACCACAGGAAACCTTAACGACAAATGCCAATAAGCGAATCGCTTATACCTTCCTCTTACACCGCATAAATTCTTTCTACATGCATTGACTGTACATGCATATAGGGCTACATTACAAGGCCTGCATTAGCACGAGTTCACACCCATGCATAGCACATACCCTTGACGATACCCTATCGTCCGGGAGGACTCCAACTAGGAGGGGGGGAGGCATTCCAAATGCGGACTCACGTCATATATTAGAGGGCAATGTTTGTGATCAATTTTTCAACCATTTTTGCATTTTATTGTGTGATTTTGGAAAAAGAATATGCCCTCGTAACTAATCATATTTGGGACCAAATGATCATACATGAGCCCCTAGGGATGTGTATATACTATAAAGAGAGTCAAATCTGGCCAAAAAATGTCGAAAAATAGCAAAAAAGAGGCCAAGGTTGACGACTATGAGTGAGAATGTACATAGACGAGAGAAAAGTGAGCTACAAAGTGTTTTGCTTCTCATTGGTATTTTTATAGGTTAGAATTGCTATTTTCGGGTTATTTTGGGATTTATTTGCTTTATTTTAGCCATTTTCTAGCAAAAATTATAGAAAAAAATCCGTCTTCCAGATGGAAACACAATAGAAGAGATGCCTGATTAGAGCAAGGTAAAGAAGACACAGAAAAAATAGGGACTGCAAAGGTGACAGGGAAAAAATGACCACCGTCATGACAGGACCTCCAACAGGAGAAATCTACAAAAATTGTAGAACTGGAGCAACCGAGGTCCAAATCAGAAAATTTGCGAGCCTAAACTGCATCTCGCAAAAAGTTATGGCCACAGGTAAAAGATGGGAAAATTTTGTTTTGGAGTCTCGATTACATATAGAGAGGCTAGGCTAGAAATCTCTCATTTGAGTCATTTTCCATTGTGAGAGAGAGAGAGAGCTCCCTACAGCAGTCAAGAATTCCACGAGCTCATCCATTGTGCACAATCACCAGATCGACATCAGATATGAGAGGTATGCTCATCAACACTGACTCTAAGTGTTGTTTACTTCAGTTAGTCGCAAAACCTCGCCAGCATCACAATCACAACCTGTGCACACATACGGTAGACCGGTTGTTAAGGAGACCTAGAGGCCACCAAATGGAACAAAAATTGAAAGGCACAATGCCTATAGCTTAGGGATAAAGCCTATGACCTCGGTAAGCGTGAAGGAAGCCGCCCAAAAAACCCTAATTTCACAGGACCTGCAAAAGGACACCTGAACCAAAGTGATCGGAAATGAGCCAAAACTCATAGCCAGCAAGCCAATAACCTGGACAAACCAATTGGATGGTTAGACCATGAAAAAGTTTGTCAAAACGGAGCCTAAAGTCCCTATCTGACGGAAACTGCGCAAAGCGTCACGATACTCTAACGGGCCGACCAAGTGACAAAATGACACCAAATTTAACAAGGTACATCCAAAAGAGGTCAACTACAAGTTGGAATGTGTCCACTGAAGAAAAAGCTCTTCCACTAGGGCAAAACTGTGCTCTTAACCCAGTTAACTTTGTCATCACCACATCCCAGTCGTTGGAGGGCGGGTGCAGATCCACTGTATCTGTGGCCATTTCTTTTAGTTCTACTAACCTAATGCTTTGCATTTGTTGCTTAGGCCCTGTGCTTGCCAAGTTGAATGCGATTGTGGCAGCCTCTTCTTTCGTGTATCCTATCGCTAGCAGGTCCAAAAATGTGTTATATGAATCATTTGGCTCTTGTTGCCCACTTCGAGGCTTAGCCTCTTCCTTTGGTTCCGGCTCCTGGCTCTGCTCTTGCTTGGTCTCTTCTGGTTCTTCTGGTTTGTCTTCAGCCTCTTTATCTTCTTGTGGAGGGCTGCTAGGAGGTGGTGAGGGCTGTGGGGTGGCCGGTAGAGATGTAGGATTTTTCTTTAGATCTCAGTCTGCCTTTGTTTTTCTTTCTCTCTCTTGGCTCTCTTGCTCGTCTAGCAGTTTCTGCCGTATTTGCTCCACTTCCTCCTCTGTGAAAGGTACATGCGGGATATTTTTTGATGCGGCATCAAGAATCTCAAAATTTTTAATGTAATCTTCGAATCTATCCCTTTGCACCCTTCGGGATGATCCAGACATTACTTCTAGAGACGGCTTCCAGAGTTCACTCAAATCACCTTTAAGGGCTCTTTCTGCTTTGAATCTCTCCATCAGCCGCTCTAATCTTGCCGCTTTTTGTGACTTTGTCTCTTTCACCGGCACTTGGGAAAACTCTTTCTTTCCCTTCTTTTGCTCTGGCTGCTCCTCTTGAACAGGCTCTAGCCGTCTTTTCAATCTTGTAGCAACCCTTGGTGCTCTTTGTGGCTCGTGTTCTTTGTCTTCTTTGAGCCTCAGCCAGTCGTTCTGAGACGGGGGGTCAGGCCATCTTCCTTTTGCGTGTAATGCCCCATAAATCAACTTAGTGATTAGTTCTCCTGCCACAATATACGTTGGCTTCTTGTTACCCATCTTCACTAGGTTGTCATGTATATATGTTGCATAATTGATTATCTTTGGAGTGCTCTTCATCATTGCCCAAGTGAATGTCGTGGCAATTGCACCTGGCGGCATTCTGTACTTTTGTGGCCTCTTCGTACACATATGGAAGTATTGGTTGTACAACTGACTCATGATTGCCACTCTTGGGCTGGCAATATCTTCAAAAGTGTAGTTTCCTTTCTTCTCATTGTACACCTTGACATCATCCCTTCTTTTAGTTACACTATCCCCTTTGTTGGAGAGGTCTAGTGCATCTGCTACAACCTGCTCGGTGATGACTATTTCCGTTTCTAGTCTGCCTTGCAGATCAGTTACTCTGGCCACTCCATCTTCCTTTATTGTTGTCACAAACTCCCAAACTCTCTTTATGTCAACCCCTGTCGGCACTGCTTCAAAATAGTTGTGGAGATCAATCTTCTCCAAGTACCCGGCCATCTTGCTTCTTACGAACTCATTGAGTTCTCGCGGTAGCATCGATAGCTCGATCACATTCCCTTCAGTGTCTTTGAAAACTCCTTGGTAGATCTTTAGGTCGTTCGACTCTAGCAATTCTTCCTTGATCCATGTGCTGGTGGGCTTTAGTGTTCCTTCTGGTATGACGAAGGGCTCCACTTCTTCTAGGTAATCCTTAATGGTCATTCTTTTCTTCTTTCCCGGTGACTTCGCGGCTGCCATAGATCCTGTTGCACTCAGTAGTCCGAAGTTAGCGTTTTTTCCATATTAGTTGAGAAACTGAGTTTTAACTATCCAAATGACTTGAAAATTGAAAATAAAGCTTAAAAGAAACTTGTGAAACTGTGCATGTGCTCACAGTGCAATTCTGGCCAAAATTTTCCATTTAGACATCCTACTCGTAGGATGTCATTTTCATTAGAATTGGTTGATACTTGACATGCTGGTAGTGCACGGCTTATGGAACATGGCTATGTGCTTGGATATGGATTTGGGCATCAAAAAGTGGATTTTTTGGCTGATTCAGGCTTTAGGTCACAAATTGGGTAGAAAGTCCATAACGGGTAGCAATTGATGTCCAAATGGGTTGAAAATTGGTATATGGGCTCATTGCACCATGGTATTGCTTCCCATGATGTAACTCTTTGCACAGAAGGTCCAAATTATGCTGGAGACATCCTACGCATAGGATGTCTATTTCATCAAAATGACATGAGATTTGTTCTGTGGGTAGTCCTTGGCCTATGGAACATGGCTATGCTCTTGGATTTGGATTTGGACAAGGATTGATGCTTGTAAGAGCCTATGTAGTGTTTTTGGGCTCAAAAAGTGTATCTTGAAGGTGTTAGGGGTCAAAAATGGTTAGAATGGCTTCAAAATTGATATATGAGCTCTTGATGATGAGGTGATTGGATCTGGAATGGACAAACACCCTCAGTAGGCCAAAAATGTCAAATAGACATCCTACGCGTAGGATGTCTACTTCACCAATTTTTGCTTCTGACCACACAGATTGGTTGTTGATGTGTTGGTAAATGTGTTGTGCAAGTTTCATGTGATTTGGACAAGATTTGGTAGGTCCATGGCTCATTTTTGCATCCATGCCCTAACTTTGCGTTTTTTCATGCATATGAGGTCAATTTTGGTCCAAATGTGAAGAGACTTGGTGGATAGCATGTAAAGGTCATTCAAAAAATGTGTGTGATGAAAAATGTTGGGATCTGTGCCCAGAAATTCCCTTGAGACATCCTACGTGTAGGATGTCTCCTGATGATTTTTTCATGGATTATGCCCCTAGTGCCTGCCCTTGGTCCCCCTGAGTTCCTTTTAAGCCTAATTTCAACAAAAAAGTCAAATGGATAGAAAGTAACTCCCTGTGTGGACTTCAGAGCCTTCAAGATGTTTTCTGACTTTTGGAGTGCTTTCTGGTGATGAAATTTCTTGATGTTGGTCTCCATAGCTTCCCAATCCCTTTGGGATCCTTGTCGTATGGTTTTTGTCGACTTTGGCTTCACCGGAGCTTCTTTTGGAAATTTGTCGCTCTAGAAGCACCCGTGGTTGCGTTTTCATGTCTTCGATGATTTGTGGTGGTCTACCACCATAGGAATTGGTTGTTGATGGTCTAGGAAAGCCGCTCGTGAAGTTTGGTGGCAAACGGGCATGCGGTTTGGCTGCGAGAGCAATTTGACGCTTTGTGTGTCTGATGCCGTTTCTGAAGTTTAGTGCCGCTTCGGGTCACTTTTTGGTAATGTGGGTCACATAGAATTGTCGAGCATGTCGAGATGCTCCTACCCATGAATTTTGGTAGCATGTGGGCGCCTTTTCCTCTCTTTCCATTTGGTGGCCTCTTGCGGGATTCTAGGAATTATGTTTTTTCTCGATGGTTTTCTATTGTCTTTGGACATCCAAGACTGGTCTCCTACACTAGGGTAAGCTGCCGATGAAGTTTCGGTGCTTTTGGGTTAGCCATTAGGTCGTCGCCTCTACTTGTAGGTCTCTACCGCCCGCTTTGTGTGTGAACCCTACGCTAGTTTTTGCGACAAAACGACAAACATGCGCGAAAAGCTCAAGGTGGTGAGCCTACCTCTCATGTCTGAAGCCCGTCGGGTAGTCGTGCACGTGATAGAAGCTGCTGGAAGGTCCGTTCGCTCTAGGTGGCAGAAGCTCTCTCCAAAAGGTCAATTTAGTGTCCTCACTTCACTTTATCCCTTGGGCACCTTTGGCCTTTTGATTGACCTCAAACTGACCCCGGAGAGGCCAAAAAATGGCCACGCAGTGCGTTTTTGTTACCTTTCTATATCCCTCAGCACACTTGACACTCAATTTTCCAAATAATTCATCTTGCAATCACGTGATGTAGCCCCCAAATATAGTTATCATGATGACCTTTCTGCATAATTCATCACAAGAAACACTCCTGTGTCCTCACTTATCCAAGTGCAAGTCTTGATCCCATTCGACCTCCTGACACCACTGGATGTCATCTGACGCACCTGCTTACCTCATGGCGTGATCCCAATGATAGCTTCCTAAAGAAGTTTTACGCTCCACCAAATCCTCATTATTATAGAAAAACACACTGATACTGGTGATAATGAAAATCGATGTACTATGTACACACTGTCCTACGTGTACACATGTGGGCCCCATATAACCACCTGGCTCTGGAAAATGGGCAATCCTTTATTCAATGCACCATGCATGTGTATGTACATATGCGCAATCACTTCTTTTAAAAAACTCCTAACAACGCCTGTTGCTACTTGTCTGCCCAGGCTCTTTATAGCTGCTTGAGCCCTCTGTCATGCGCCTACTAGCCTGCACATACCTGGTTATGCCATCTTCTATGGTCGACACACTTTGGCTGCACCAACGTAAACTTGACATCTCTATCTACACAATGGACTTTGGAAAACCACAAAGGGGATACTAGTGCTTAATGAACAAACGTGCTACATCTTGTGATGTGACTGAGGCCTTAGAAGGAATCAACATGCAAAACTTGCTGAAACAATCAATGATGGTTAAACACTTAGTACTCCGTGAATGAAAAATAAGTGGAAAATTAGTCAGAAAATCCATGGAAATGTCATGAAATGTGCCTTAGAGAATAGGTAGTGGTAGCAAGAGGCCCTGAAATCGGCTTATAGGGCGGTAGACGTAGGCTTTCATCCGAAACTTTACTTTAGACTTTAGGACACAGAGAAACTTTGCAAATAAAAACCTATAACAGGAATTGACACTTCAACATACACAGGTTGGAAGCTGGAGCACCACCAAGTGAACGCTGATACCTATTGGCCCCAAATATTGGCACCCCTTTTGGTATTTCTTTCTTATATTCAAAGAGGGAATAAAACTTGTGATTTCCTACAAGTTTCCCCACATAATCCAGGCTGGAAATGACCTGTTCTGGCCAAATTTCGGTAGCATAACTGTACTAGGACACTTCACGCAACAAGTGACTTTCTCAACGCATATAAACACTTTGCAAAACTTGACAAGAATTTGCAGCACGCTCAATTCTCTATTTTCTGCCCTAAAAATGCGCTAGATCACCTATATAGCAGTCCCCTCGCATCCCCGAACCTCCTGGGGGTATTAGGGAACGTTTAGGACCAAAACCCTAAACCTGAAAAATACACTGCAGGCTGTATTTCCCTATTTTGGGCTCCGTTTTGCAAGCCGGTTTCATCCATTCTAAGTCCTCAAGCTCCAGCACCTGTAGAGTACTTTCCCTTTGATTCAAACACGCGTGAAATCTCTCTAAATTCACTTCTACATGCGAGAGATTAGCAACTAGCTAATCTAGTACCTGTGCAAGCGGCTCTTGCCTCTGCAATCTCGCATGAATCCACACAACTATACATGGGTCAAATGAAGAGCCCTCTTGTGGAGCATCACATAACTACAAGGAGAGGAGAGAGAGAGCAGTGAATGTTGTGCAAGGCTTTTGTTCTTGCACTTCACTGTACATAGAGGGTAGGCAAGCACACGGTAGCTTTAGTACCTGCAACAATCCACCATACAGTTGAAAAATGCAACCCACATTTTATTTTAAAGCTTGTCTCTTCTTAAGTTGGAAAATGCCCTAAAATGTGCCAAGTGGTACTCATGCATTAATTCTCCGCTTTGGACCTTCTAGTCTAAAGATATCTCAACCGATTGCTCAGTTAACTTAGTGGCAGAGTAATGAAATGTTCCTCTTGTCATTTCGAAGCTAATGACATGAGCAGATTTCATGGCCCAAAATAGCAATTACCTAAATTTTAGGAGATGCTTCCATTGGACTCTCACTGGTCATACAACCATCTATCACCAGCTGGGACCATGTCCAAAAATGCAATGTAGCCCAGTTCTCGGGTGATTTTCTTTTGGTGACCCCACCTTGGCACTATGCCTTTATTGAGTTAGTTTCCTAGTATCCACCAACTTACGAAGTGCAGTGAGGGGACCTAAATGAGTTTGAACTGAGCCTAGAAACCCTTTCACTACTCAAATTACAGTGCCGACCAACCTCCCATATGTGGGTGAAACTACCGTTCCACACTGGCCATACAATGTCCGACCATTTGCAACTTCGAAAAGAGGGTCTCAAAAATTAAACAGAAATCATCGGAAAGAAACCAACAACTAAGGTTAGCAATTGCCACATCCTCGTGACATACCCCCCTCTTGAAACCGGAAACATCCTTAATTGCATACCATAAATACATGCCATTGATGATCTTGTGTTGTTAGCACTCTTTTATCATAGCATGTATCTGCAAGAAAGATGATGAGACATAGATACAAATGACTTAATGACACCTTCATACTTCTGTCATTTCCATCTATGATAGAAGTGAACATTATACGTTTAACACTTAAAGAGTGATGCACACTTCTATTACAGTGAATCCATATGTATATTTTCTGTACTAGCTCTATCATTACCCCTCCTTTGCACATGTTGTGTTGTGGTATACGTAGGTTGTAACCCAAAGGACTCAAGGTAAAGCTGCAATACAATTGGTGACTTTGACATTTCATGCTCTTCCATCTACTTTGCATCCATGGGTGGATAGTTCTTGAACCTCACCAAATAGCATCTTGCAACCTGTCCCTTAACTTTTCTTTCCTTATGTGCCAAAATCTGCTCAAGTACCAAAATTTCATCAAGTTCCTCAACTTCTGGTTGGTCTTCATCTGGCATATCTTCTGGCACATCACCCACGAAGGGTCTTAGAAGACTCACGTGAAACGCATTATGAATCTTGCAAGCGTTATGCAATTGGACCTTGGAAGCAACATTGCTGATCTTATCAAGCTGTTGAAAAGGCCCATAGTAACGCATGCTGAGCTTCAATAACCACCGTTGCTTGCCCTTCATTTTTGTAAGGTGCAGCGGAAGTGAATGTTGAACTTTGCTCAAGATGAGTGCTTTGAAATGTGCAAGGGTTCCTTTTACCTACGGAAGGAAGAGCCTTACATTCCTTTAGCGAGAGAGTGCAAATGATCACAAACAAAGTGAATGACACTGTGAATGAAGGGGTTGAGACTGAGAGATAGAGAGAGAAGAATGTGACACCAGAATGTTATCAAACTCTTCTTCGAAGGCCCCACTCTCTATGGTGAGAGCGGTCTACTATTGATTTCACAAATCTCTACAATGCAATGGACTTGCCAACGATGTCGACAACGATGAGGACGGCGATAAGACGGGCTGAAACTAAAAACGCTAATGGCTGAAATCTACAAATCTTGTATCTGCTAAATTGTGAATCTATGTTGGTGACGACGATGCATTGAAAACACAGATATTGAAATCTACGAATAGCGGGCTTAATTTGCAAACTCTTGATAATCTAACCGTGCGGTGAGGAACTATTGCGGGAAGGTGAGATCTACGAGGTTTAGGGGTTGTTCTGTGGTGTCTATAGGTTGAAAACTGAAAACAATGAAGCTAGGACTGAATCTGTTGCCAAGGAACTGCAAAACGCTAGATGATCTGCAACTCCAAAAATGCTAGGGCTGAAGGTACATCTGCTGCAAAAACGCTATTGATTCTGTTGTCGCCAAGTTGATCCACAAGTTTCAAAAAGCTGGGGTTGATCTTCATCTGAATAAAATGCCAGGCTAATTCTGATGGTGGCTGAAAACGCTAGGAGTTGCATAGGGGGGTCTTGCTGAGAAGGTGCACTGCTAGACTTGTGGTCTCTACTCCCTCTTCTGCCAGAAAGTGCTAGTGCTAGATTTTCTTATATACCTGCTTGGCCAAATTTCCCTAGCCAATTTCCCAACAGTCATTTATTAATAATAAGTGAAAAATGGCTAAAATAGGGAAAATATGTCTATGCACAATAAAAATTCTCTTGATGCATTTTAATGGTAATCTGATGATCATGCTGTGTGCAACCAGAGGATATGCATCTACTCTAAGTGTTTGGACATGCACGGTCTGCAAACAGACTCACAAAAGTGCTAGAACACCTTGTCATGAAGTAGCTTGTCCACGTACACATAGGGTTAGAAGTGTATGTGAGAATTGGTGAGGTTTAGGAGTGGAGACCGGAGTAGTATTAGGCATTGAAAATGACAATCTAAATGATGTCTCCCTCGTCTCTCAATGATTTACTTGATGCGGAAGCTTGGGCCATGAGACGAGAG
Source organism: Adiantum capillus-veneris (assembly GCF_014529385.1). NCBI lineage: Eukaryota > Viridiplantae > Streptophyta > Polypodiopsida > Polypodiales > Pteridaceae > Adiantum > Adiantum capillus-veneris. The sequence goes on from NC_140952.1 coordinate 96,669,513, forward strand.
AGAGAGAGAGAGAGAGAGAGAGAGAGAGAGAGAGAGAGAGAGAGAGAGAGAGAGAGAGAGAGAGAGAGAGAGAGAGAGAGAGAGAGAGAGTTGCAGTGTGGAGCTTGAAGCCTTGAAGCTTGAGGGCTTGACTCTTGAGCTTGGAGGCTTACAACCTTGAGGCCCAAGAGAGAGGGGAAGAGACGAGACAAGAATGAATGAATGAAGGCTTGCTCTTTGCTCTTCACATGCTCAAGACTCAAGAGAGGCTTGATGGAGAGGAACGAGGCTAGAGGCTAGAGCATGTGAGTCTTGAGCATGTGAAGCCTTGAAGCCTTGAGGGAGGGATGATGTTTAAAGGAGGCCTTGAGCCATTTTTATAGGATAACCTCCCCCCAAGCCCCCCCCCCCCAAATCGTTCAAAAAGGCTGCCTCTGAACGGTCTGTTTTTTTAAAAAAATAGTCATATTTTTAAAATTCAAATCTGCCATTCCAAAATCCCGCCTGTTTCGCGTTTTGAACTCTTGTTCCAGCCCCGTTCTGGCAGACGTTCCGGTTACAGCCCCGGGCAGAACGCCTTCCGTTCCTGTATCCGTTTTGGGTGTTTGGCTCAAGTAGGAAAGCGTTCTAGGAATGGTAGGGACCCGTTCCGAGTGTTACCTGTCACTCTGGCTTCTTGAGTTCTTGAGGTTCATGAGGTTCTTAGCTTGCAATGTGCCTCTAAGAACGCTTTTTCTCTTACCCAAGCTCAACTCTTCCCTGTGGGTGCACCCCTTGGCGGCCTTGCACTCACACCAAGTTTGTTTTTTCCCACCTCACGTCAATTAGCCTGCCGCTAAATGCAAGGTCCGCTCTAAATGAGTGAAAAGAGGAACGAGGGGAGGCTGGAGGAGCCCTGCTTTCTTGGGTTACCTACCACTCTTCAAAAACACATATTAGAGATTGTTACGCCCAAGTGGTCTTGGGTAACGTGCGATCAAATGAAGCAAAATATTTATTGTGGTTCTCTGCTCGAGTGATGATACCGAACACTTCCAAAGGGCTTTGATACCAATGTAAGGTGCAACGGAAGTGAATGATTGTGTAAAGCTCAGAATGAGTGAACAGTAAGCGCTCAAGGTTCCTTTTTACTTAGCGGAAGGGAGAGGTTTTCGTGTTAGAGAGAGAGAGAGAGAGAGAGAGAGAGAGAGAGAGAGAGAGAGAGAGAGAGAGAGAGAGAGAGAGAGAGAGAGAGAGAGAGAGAGAGAGAGAGAGAGAGAGAGAGAGAGAGAGAGAATGGGCAATCACCAAACAAAGTGTATGAATACTGAGAGTGCAAGTGAGTGAGAGTGCTAAGGGGGGGGAGAGAGAGAGAGAGAGAGAGAGAGAGAGAGAGAGAAGATAGGACACGAGATGGGTTTTCCAAACCCCCCCTCTGAGGGCCCCTCTCTCTATCGCTAGAGAGATACTTTCTTGGATTGCACAAAGACTGGTTCAATGCTTCTGAATGTGATGATGCTAAATGAAGGCTATGTCAAAGACGATGATAACGACGGTGTTGATGACGATGCTATGGCTGAAGCTGAAGGGGAATAAAAGTGCTGGCTGATCCGATCCAAATTTGCAACTACTTGGGTGATCCGATATGGGCTGCTCCCGAGATTATAGGGATGAAATCTCAAAGTTAAAATGTTGTTGCTGTCCTACTCAAAACTTTGTTGCTGGTTTTCTGAAACGCTCATGCAGATCATATGAAAATGTTGGTGCAGGTCTGCTAAAAATGCTAGGCAGTAGGCTCGGGATAGGCTGAATGCTGCTGGACAAAATCCCCAAAATGCCAACATATTGGTGCTTAGTCTGTTGTAGAGAAAAGCGCTAGAGTGCCTGCTGCATGGGGATGCCTATGCTCTCTTATGGTCTCTTGCCTTTTTGATGCGCTGGGGCCATGCCTCTATAGCTCTCCCAAGTTGGGTCGATCAATTTCCCTTCCACCCACGATTTGGTTTATTATTAATAAGTGCAAAAGTCACTTATTAAGCTATAAGACGTGGTTCACATGAAATAATTCACGGGTCCTCATGCGGTGGCTTATGCACATGCTGGGTACTAGGTAATCATGCTAGTGATCATGGTTGTGAAATCAGAGGATATGCAACTACTCTAAGTGCTTGGACATGCACGACCCATAAACAGACCCATAAACAGGCTCATAATAGTGCCAGAACACTTCCTGGGTTGTCCTAAACCCTAGAACTAGGAGTTAGCTTGTCCACATGCACTTAGGGTTAGATGTGCACGTGATGAAAGTTCCTTACCATATACAAAATAATTTTTTTAGCACTGTTTAACTTTTGACTGAGAAATGCAAATGGATGGCCATGGTGTTGCAGCACAGCTCCTATGGTGACATTGCTCGTATCTGCCCACCTCAAAGGGATCATCCCAAGGAACAAGGATGAGACATGAAGCCTCAGTGAGGGCAACCTTGAGAGCTTCAAAAGCCTAAATGACTGCCTCGAGCGAATGAATGAACTGGTAGCGAGTTTTTACCCCTTTCAAAACATCAATCATTGGTGTGGCAATGCGTGCAAAATTCTGCATATGCGAACCATATGCCTGACGCAGACCTAAAAAAGAACGCACCTCATATGCTTTTTCTGGGCAAATCCCAATTGCGAACCTGTTCTACCTTAGCGGGGTCCAACCTGACACCGTTTGCAGATATGATATAGCCCAGATATATAACTTGAGTTAGAAAAAATTCGACTTCTTAGCTACAACATACAACTGACACTCATCCAAACAAGCCAAACCTCTTCTACATCTCGTTCATGTTGTTACCATGATGTAGAAAAAATGAGAATCCCATCTAGAAAAATAAACACACATACACCAATCATGCAACCAAAATGACCTACCATTAGACGGTTGAACATACCCACAACACCTATCAATCCAAAAGCCATAACAACATACTCCCATTGCCATCGCTTCGTGCAGAAAGCGGTCTTGTAGTTGTTGCCCTCGAATATCCTCACCTAATGGTACCCACTTTTGAGATCGACTTTGCTAAAATCCTTTACACCATTGAGCCTATCAAGGATATACTCAATGCGAGGCATTGGAAACTTGTTCTTGACAGTCATCTTGTTGAGTGCCGTGTAATCTACACACAAACAAGAAGACCATCTTGCTTGCAGACAAACAAAATAGGAGCAATAAAAGGACTTACACTAGGGCATATGAAGCCCTGGCCACTAACTCTGTAAGTTGCCACTCTAACTCTACTTCTTGCAACATGTTCAAACGGTAGGGAGCCTTACTGATGACTGGTTGTGCTCCTTCCATGACATGAGCTCAATATGATGACCCTCTGGGTGCTCGAGAGGGAGACGGGGCGGAAGATCATCTTGCAAGAAAAGATGCTCATACTTATTAAACAAACTTGAGTACCATTTTGGATTCTGGAGATCCTCCGATACTGGAGTGGCATAAATGAAGACCGCTTGAGCTCCTCGTCATAACTCACGTTTAGCCTACACATGAGAAATAAGAAGTAAGGAATGGAGTCCCTGCTCACCGCGGATAACCATGGGAGAGCAACTTGCGGGTGAGAGAGTGAGTGTGTTTGCTTTCCAATTAATTTGTAGATCATGCTCACAAAACCCTTAGGGGGTGTACTATGTGATCATGTTAATGTATAACGTGAGTTTGAAAGGAAGGATTTTATAATGCAAAACATTTAGGCCATTTAACAGAAAAATAAGGGGTTTTTATATTCAATTTTGGAAAAAAATCTTAAAATAAGGGGTCATTTTATTCATGTGGACATGTTAAAAGAGGGGGTTTTTTTATACCCTGCGAATGCACGTTATATAGGGGGGTACTGAATAATGAACCCCCCAAGACGAAACCATTTAACGCTGAAAATCATATCACATCATGTGAGAGGTGGTGAATAGAAACTAGGATATCCTTCTTTATAAGAGAATAACTAATCACATCATGCATATTGTGAGAGTCAAACAAGACCACAACACATTGATCGTTCACATGATCATAACATTTAAAGAGAGATTCATGAAGGTGCTCGTAAAAAATGTGTGGTGTACTGTTTGGATTAATCAAGGTACTGACATAAGATGTGGGTTTTTGGTTGCTTTTGTGGGTGCTTTCTTAGGACAATCTTTTCTCATATGACCCTTAGTGTGACATTGAAAATTTTTCCCTCTTTTCCATAAACCGTTCCTTCTTCAATATTTAACCATCCTCCTAAGATTTCTGGAACAACTTTTTCATCAAGTGTCAACTTAGATTTACCTTGAGTTTTGGCCTTTCCTTTATTATCTTGTGAGAGTTATGTGCTTTAGGTTTAGAGGAAAATTGAGAAGAAGAAGAATTATTGTTATGCTTATTGTTGTTCTTACCATTATGAGGTTTTGCAAGGTACTTTGAGACGACTTGTTCTCCTTAGCCTTACCTTTGTTGTGCTTCATTTCTTGGATGAGAGTTATCGCCACTACGGGATTGTAGTCCATAGGGTTGAAGACTTGTACATCAAATTTGATGTACTCATCCAACCAAAAAAGAAAAGCCTCTTTTCATTCTGCAATTGATTTTCCCAATTGATCGCCAATATGCAAAATACGGTTAGAAACAGACATAACATGACTGCCATTTTGCTTAATACCACGCCAATCTTCTTTTAATCAATCAAGGTATTGCGGTGGCATAAAACAAGCCATGAGCTTGCCTTGGAAGTCGACCCAATAGAGAGAGAGGGGTACGCCATCCTTGGCATGCTGAAGATGCTTGGACAACTATGACTCCTACCAAGCTTGGTACCAATTAATGGCATCACCCACTAGATACATGGAAGCAATTAAAACTTTACTATTGCTGGTTTTCATGTTAGTCACAAAGTAAGCATTAAATCGATGCAACGAAGAATGAATCACAGAAGAATCCATTTACCATCATACTTATTGAAAGTCAACTTCTCAGTGACTAGATTGTTGGAGTTGTCTTCTCTACCTATGCTACGTGATGACTCGCCGACCTCCTTGAGTGGCTTGATCTTCGTGGAGACTACCTATAGGACTTTTGCATGTGTTGGTCACTCTGCACCTCTCGCTCTAACTCCATAGCTGCTGGCTTTTCATCGGCCACTATGCATTGAGCCTTGCCTGCTTACTAACGCTTGAGCTCCATAACTGCCCTTCTTTCTTCAGTCGCCGCTATGCGTTAAGATTCACAACCCCCCTCCAAGGGTCCCCCTCGAATTAGCTTTAGATTGCACAAAGTGTGAGACAATGGTTCTAAATGTTGAGATGCTTGACAATGACAATGTTGACCATGATGACTACAACGACGATGATGACGAGGCTAAGGGGCTGAAATCTGAAAAAGCTACTGATGCTTGAGACTAAAATCTAAAATCACTTGAGATGTTGACAGGGTACTGCCGATGAGATGAGATACGGGCTGATCTACTGTTGTCAATGACGATGATGGCTGAAAACTGAAAAATGTTGGCTGAACTGAGAGCTAAAAAATGAAAACACTGAAGTGACTACGATGGGAAGGGTGACCATGATAAGTCTATCGTTGTCCGCTGTGGATCTGCTCTACAGGATGCCAAGGGGAAAAGAAAAAAATGCTACTATTGTTGAAATCGTAGATCTATTGGATGCCAAAACGCTAGATAGTGCTGAGAAAATGCTACGAGACTTGCTTGGGTTGCGGGTGCTTCTTGGTGCTACTGCTCTCCTGCATCCAGTGCCTTTCTCTAACGCCCAAGGCCTCCTTATATAGGTGTCAATAACTGGGTAAGTCTTTCTGATGCCCCCTCGATTGGGAATTGAAAAATCACTTAATAATGAAATTATCTGTTAAGAGGTTGTTCACGTGTAGTTGGGGAAAAAGGTTTTGTACGGTGAAAGTCCTTTATGCTTGATACAGGGTACTGATGCTAATTATAATGGGTTGTGCAATCACAGGGTATGAAACTGATCTAAGTGTTAGATTTATGCCACTTTGTTGCTTCACATAGGTCTAGGAACTTCCTTGTACGGCTAGTGTCTCCGGGCTGACCACCCATAGTCTAGGTTGTACTTTGTCCGGCTGTCCGCTTGAGTTGGCCGACCACCTTGGGCACTCATATATATGGAGTCAGGGGGTACACACATACATACATGTGATCATTGTACGGGTCTTCTGCTCTGGTAGTCAGTGAGGGGCTGATTGCCCCCTCTCCCCTACACCAGTGTTTTGTGGTCTACTCTCTCTCTCTCTCTCTCTCTCTCTCTCTCTCTCTCTCTCTCTCTCTCTCTCTCTCTCTCTCTCTCTCTCTCTCTCTCTCTCTCTCTCATGCTTCCGCACACGTGCACTCTCACATGGTATCAGAGCTTCAGGCTCCTCATGGTCAAGGGCGCTTCACCATCAACAAGAGGTTCTTCTCCTAGGCTTGATCAGATAGCATTTTTGCAATAGCAAAAAGAACAGGCAACGTTTCTGCAAATGTGCCTCCAAAAGGGGGTGGCGCCAACATGTGGACAGCTTCCATTTTGAAGGAATGCTTGTCACCTTCCTTTTTGCAAGAAAACATTAGATCTATTGTTTCTATTGTGAGTGCTACACTTTTGAGGTTGACGTGCTAGCTTTTCCAAAAGACTTTATATCTTAAAGTCAAGGAACATCGAAAACGTTGAAAGCGAGCACGTCAACCTCTAAGGCATGGCACTCACAAGTGTTGTGCAGTATGAATGTTGTGTTATCCACCTGTTGAAAACCAGAGAAGTTTCTATTTTGCTCATCCTTTATTACCCTTTGACTCCATTTGGCTGACATTTTCACCTCCACTAAACCTTGAGGATGCACAGGTAATGCCATACTTCTCAATATTTTTGTTTCATACTCAATTCCAACCATGTTTGAGGTCGAGAAGGTTCCTATTTCCTCTCCAATAGACAATAGAAATTCCTTTGTGTACATAGTCAATTGCAATGCTTTTTGAGAGCTAATGCACTTGTAAGACACTTTCATACAGCCATGAAGAACACCCATATTGAAGTGGGACACGTGTTTGAACAAAAAAGGTATCAAAACATGCTCAGCCTCCACTGTCCGATTAGGAATTTGAAGCAAAGATTTAGTGTTTAGATCCATCCTCTTTTGGGGTGGAATCCCATTCCTCTCTTCAAAAAAGAAAAAACTTAAAGTTGAAGCCAAGGAGCACCTAAAATTAGGGGTTAAGGATAGAGTAACTGTACTACTATCATCTCTGTTGGAATTGAACTGTATCATGATCATCACACATAAACTATTATTTGCTGGCAAAAAAACATGACAATGTCAATGTTACAACATTAACACACACCCCAATTGATTCTTAAGTTGCAGTGAGGTGAATTCATCACCATAATTTTTTTCCTTTCACGGACTATGTTTTCTTTTTAAGTGCTATTTTGTCCATGTAAGCGACCTTGTGTGCCTTTAATGAGAAATTCATGAAGAGGACCATCTTATCTAACTTTTTTTTAAGTACATCCATTTTTTTCTACTTAGTTTTCTATCATAGAAAAAAATAGCATGTGTGTTAATGTTGTAACATTCACCTTGCCGTGCTTTTTTACCAAGAAGAAATAGCCTACGTGTAAATATCATGACACAGTTCGATTCTGAAAGAGATGATAGTAGTATTGTTACTCTATTCTTAACCCCTAATTTTGGGTGCTCCTTGGATTCGACTTTGACCTTTGTCTTCTTCGAAGAGAGGAATGTGATCCCACCCCAAAAGAGGACGGATCTAAAAATTGTTTTTTTTTTTAAACTTCTTCATGAGGCAATTTTTGAGCATGTTTTAACACCTTTTCTCTCTAAAATGTGTCCCACTTCAATATGAACGTTCTTCATGATTGTATGAATGTCTCGACAAGTGCATTAGTTCTCACAAAGCATTGCAATTGACTGAATACACAAAGGTACTTCTATTGTGTACTGGAGAGGAGACAAGAACCTCTTCAACCTCGAACATGGTTGGAAGTGAGTATGCAACAAATTTATTAAGAAGTGTAACATTACCTATGCATCCTCAAGGTTAAATTGAGATGAAAATGTTAGAAAAATGGAGCCAAAGTGTGATGAAGTGTGAGAAACAACAGCTTGTCTCATTTTTAGCAGGTGGATGGGACAACATTCAGATTGCACAACACTTGTGAGCACCATGACTCATGAGTTAAAGTGATCGCTTTCAGTGTCTTTCATGTTCCTTAACTTCAAGATGTAAAGTCTTTTAAAGTATTTGGCATGAAATTTGACCATGGAGAAAATATAACCTCATCTTTGGCGATCTCCAGAAGTATCGTTTTCAAAAGAAAGCTGTAGTAAATGGCAATTGAATGGAGCGGCATAAGTTTGAAGTACACAAGTAACTAAGGAAATTTGATGTTGAAGTAACTAAGAAGAGAGGGTTTTTTCAATGGTTAACAAGACAAGAAGGCTCACCAAAGATGTCCTCAAGCTTGGTCATTGATAAACATTTGAGGCAAGCTGAGTTTGTTGTCAGTCACTTCATAGATTGGAACATCTATCTAGGGAGGGTACTAGAGTTGTCCATGAAGGACATAGAGAATAACTTTGATCCTCTTATTATTTAATGTGCCTTTACGGATTAGGTATGTAGTGTGAGTGTTCGAGTTTTTGGTATCTTTTTGTCCACGTATACGTCTTAAAACACGTGTACATCTTCAACACGAGTCACCAAGCTTGAAACAGAGGTGACGGCTTTGTAGGCTAGCATCACGGAGTTGAAAAGTTGAAATGCAGCATTGGATACTACAGCTCGGCAGCAAACTGAGAAAATTCAGGCGCACTGAGGGGGGGACTAACTCTGTGTTTGTCTCTTCTATTTAAGAGTAATTTATTCAATTGCAAATGTAGAATAGCTTGGCCACTTATTTAGCATCTCATCTTGGTGATGTGATGATCAACATGAATGATCTTGATGCTTTAGCAGTGGAGATGCAGCAGGACCTGCACAATTTTTTGGAAACTCAAATGAAGATTTGGAGGTCAAGGGTATCTGTTAATGTGTTAGTACATCAACCAACTCAAAATAGGACGTGTTTTAAGTCCGTTCTCAAAATAGGGCGTGCCACGGTGTTGAAATCATCATTGTCCTTTTCCCGCTTTTCAAGATTGCATGCAAAATAATTCCCAATCATGATTAGGGTGGCTTCCGGTTCTTGTACCACAGCAAAGGGTCCTTGAATTGAGGTAGGTGAAAAATAATGGCATAGTTGAAACCCATTCATCGGCACAGAAATCACCTCCCCCCGCAAGTCAGCCAAATAGAAAGAGGTAGGCCCGCATGCTTTAAAAATCCAGAATGGTCCAAACCACCGTAATTTTAGCTTCCCAGGCATCTTCCCAAGGCAGAATTTAAATACAAGGACAACTGACCCTGTAAAACTTGCCGTGCTTTAGGGCGATCTAGCCAATTCTTTCGTCGAGACTGCAGATCTTGCAACACTACAAAACGTCGCAACCGCTCTTCATCTAATTCCTACAAAACATCCAAACAATAAACAATGGAATCTTTTTAAAGAAGCCTATCCGCAATAAGCATCCGCAAACTCGGAACCACATGCTCCACTGGGGTAATTGCCTCCATACCAAATGCCAACTTGAAAGGAGTCAATCCTGTTGCCACTTTATATGCTGTACGATAAGCCCATAATGCGGAAGGAAGTTTCACATCCCAATCGGTTCTATGCATATTTACTAGCTTTATCAAGATACGAACCAATTGCTTATTAGTTGATTCCACCTGCCCATTTGCCTGAGGGTAATAAGGACAAGATTTCCTATGCAATACAAAGTAAAATCGTAGCATTCTCTCCATCACCTTATTCAAGAAATGGCTACCCCGATCACTAACCAGCTCAATAGGACAGCCATATCTAGAAAAAACATCCTTATATAAGCACCCAGCAACAGAAACCACTGTATTATCTTTCAAAGGCCATTCTTCCACCCATTAAGCCGCATAATCCGTGGCCATCAAAATATACTTATTATCAGTGTTAGCTGCTACGGGTTTAAAAGGCCCATTTTTGAAAAGGCTCCAAAGGCAATACTGGTCGAAAAGACATTCTAGACATTTTAGTAGGTTTTCCCAACTACTGGCACACATCATACTATTGTACAAATATTCTTGCATCTTGAAACAATGTAGGCCTCCATAATCCTGATTGTAGAACTTTCCTTGCTGTGATCAATGCTGCAAAGTGCCCCCCTTCAATGCTGGTATGGACTTCCTCCAAAATAGATCCTTGTTCTTGTGGTAGAATACATCTGACCAAGACCTCTGCAATCATGTGATAATACAGCTTTTCCATCACAATATCAAAATTCCTGCTTCTAATAGCCATCCGTCATTGATAACTGGACAAGAATGAAGGCATTTCTCCATTGTATAGAAAATGAAACATCTCCTCATACCAAGTCCAAGGAATGCTAGGAATCATCCCAAGTTGTTGTGTAGCTATAAGATCATCCATGATAGCTCCTGTTAAAAAGAGAGACGCATCTAGAAATTCATCAGCCACCCTCGTCGGCAGCTCATCGGAATCTAACCTAGAAAGGTAATCGGCAACCGCATGCTGGGCTCCTGGACGATGTATTACGTCAAAATCAAATTCTTGTAGCAAGAGAACCCATCGAGCCAATATTCCTGTCAAATTCTGTTGGTGCATCAAGTATAAAAGAGCCAAATGATCCACATGAAAGAAAAACCACCGGCCCAATAGATAATGACGAAACTTTTTCACCAAATAAATCATCCCTAAACATTCTCTTTCTGTTTACTGAATAATTCTTTTCTGCGGATGATAATCGTCTGCTGGCATAATAGACAGGCCAAAACCATCCTTGAATTTTCTCTTGAATCAGCACACTGTCAATGGGCTGGTCAGACGTATCCACAAATACATGAAAATCCTAACCCCAATTCGGAGGGATCATAATCGGAGCTTTGGACATCTGAATTTTTAATGTCCAAAAAGCCAGATCACATTCCTGCATCCATTCAAAAACTTTGGCATGCGCTGCCTGATTAATAAGGATTGCCAAATGACCCAATAACCTCCCTCTTCGAACTGCAAATGCACATTTTAGAGGATTTAAACTAAATTTCACCTCTCGACATTTCATAAAACATAACCGCAATTGCTTCAAATGCTCTAATTGCACTCCAAAAATACTGAGATCATCTAGAAAAAATCGCATAAAATCTATCAAATAGGGACCAAAAATTTCAAACATATCCGTTTTAAAAGTTGAGGGTGTATTCCTTAATCCGAACCACATTACTGTGCATGCAAAAAAGCCCCATGCTGTAATAAAAGTTGTTTTAGGCTGATCACCCAACGCCATTCGAATTTGGTTATATCCATTGAACCCATCCAGAAAAGTATAAATCTCGTGCCTTGCCATTTCATCCAAAATAGAATCTAGAAATGGAAGAGGAAAAGGACCCGGAACAGTAGCTGCATTTAGCTTTCGATAATCCACACAAATGCAAATTTGCTTGTTTTTCTTTGGTACCACGACAATGGGAGAAATCCATTCCGGATTATCAATAGGGGTAATAAAACCCACCTGCAATAGACAATCAATTTCCACCTTAACTTGCTTTGCTACATTTGGATTCATCCTATATGAATGATATTTCACTAGCACCGCATCTTGTTTTAGATTAATCATATGCTGATAAAACTTTGGATCCAATCCTTTCATATCCACATACTCCCATGCGAAAACATCCTTAAATTTTGTCAACAAAATTAGTCAAGTCTCCTAAAAAACTTGCCTCAAGCTGTTTATTAATATGAATGGGTTGAGACTCTACTTGATCCCCTAGAAAGACCGTCTCCAGTTCACCTTCCTTGACCCTTGTAACTTTTCCCATCTATGCTTCAAATGCACGTTCTTGATTAATAATTTTCTCCAATGATTCGGGACTAGGTAAGCCTTTTTCTTGCTCCCCTGTCTCTGGTGAAATTCCTAAAATCCCTAAAGATTTTCCCTCTGAAATCATAGAAATGTCTCCAAGATATAAAGAAACAAAATCCGGGTTGGCCTTCACAAATTGCTCCTCTTCATCCTCTTCTAATCCTTCCACCATATTCACTATCTCTGGTATCACAGGCCATGCTACCTGAATTGGTTGCCTGCATGTTCCCAACATCACCCAAACGTTTTTGCGACCCTTCCACCATATTCATTGTCTCTAGTATCATAGGCCATGCTGCCTGAATTGGTTGCCTGCATGTTCTCAACATCACCCAAACGTTTCTGTGACCCTTTTTAACTGTAAGCATATTTGCCTCTCAATTATGCATTACCCTGGCTTGACGTAACCATGGTCTCCCGAAAATAATATGATAATCCTGACTGTGATCTTCAATATTTAAGACTACTAAGGAAACACCAAAAGACAAGACAGCTACATCTAGGACAATGCCTCCGAGTAATCCTACTGGCTGTACTCTTCTCTAATCTGCCATGCAAACTACAAAGGGTGCAGGTTCCCAATCATTAAGTCCAAAACGCTCACAAGTCGCTTGAGTAATTATATTTAATCTCGAGCCTCCATCTAATAGTACTTTGTCGATGTATGTGCCATGATATTTGACTGAAAGCTCCGGAATGCAAGTATTTGTGATCCTAGTTATCGGCAATGGGATTGACTCGTCCCACTCACTCTCAGCTACCACAATGTCTACTTCCATCTTAGTCATTGCTTTGGATTTCTAACTTAGCAAAGCATTATGAAAATTTGAAACCAATTTCAGTAATGAACCCAAAGTTACTTGTAATGGCGAATCGAGAACCTCTTTCCAAACTGAATCGCAATTATCCTCTTCCATAGTATCCACCTTGTTTCCAACTTTCCCCTCTTTTGTTTTCAGATAAGAGGTGGATGGTCCTGATGATGGCAATGGTGGTACGTAATGTGGCATCCATGTGATAGTCTTTTTACGTACATCTCCTTGAGTTTCCCAATCCGGAATCTTAACATCTGCTGTTGGAACCACATTTTTACCAAAACGCTTAATTAGCAAAACCATCGGGTCGGATTCCTCCAGCCCTTCACTCTGAACCATAGCCACACTCGGCTGTTTTCCAACAGCACGTTCCTATTTCTTCCGATCATATTCCATAGCCTCTGAACACTCTGACCGCCAATGTCCATCCCCTAAACAAAAAAGGTAGGTCTTCGGTGGATTAGGATCTCGGCCACCTCTTCCGCAACTGCGACCCCCTCCTTGACCGTGTCCACCTGCTTATCCTTTAAAGGGTGCCTTTGATGTATGAGCGTGAACCATCACCACCATAGGCTCTTGTCCCTGCCTTGACTGTGGTGGGTGCCGTGTAGAATAATCTCGACTCCTACGACCCCGACCATTGTAATAACACTCCACTGTATTATGAGTATTGGCTGTGCAAATTGCACACCATTTCTAATTCATTGCACACTCTTGAGCGACATGTCTTGGATTCCGGCACTGAGTACACCACAGTTCCTTCAGACTTTTAGCCACCACAAAAGATTCTGACGATCCGGATGGAACACCTTTTCCTTGACGCTCGGATTTCCTCCGAGGTGCTTCCTCAGATTCTCTCACCAAGTTGCTCCTGCCTAAATCTGAGGAATCTGAGTCTGCAGTCTCCAACTCCGAACTATCACTGCCACTCCCCCGAGACTTACAATGATATTTCTTGCAATCCTTTTTCTTTGACTTCTTTGGGGATTCCGTATCATCTAAAGCATCTCCTGCTACAACAGCCCCTTGCAATTACATTATCCAATGGAGTGGTTACCTTATCCACCATTGCCATACCAGTTCTGAGATCCCTATTGAGTCTTTGCACAAAATAATCATTCAACACCTTGGCTGCTGGTCGTTGTGCTTGAGGTACCCACTGCAAAAGCGCCCATAATTTTGTAGCATAATTTTCCACTAGCAACAACTTTTGGCGTAGCGTCCAAAGCTTTTCCAAATGTTGAGGGATCGTCTTTGTCATTCTAAATCGTCACAAGAACGCTCGGGACCCTTCCACATACGTCTGAAAGTGATCATCAGGGTACTCTTACAGCCATTTGGCAGCTTTCCTTGGAAGTGTAGATTCAAACACTAATTGTTGATGAAGAGGAATCACCACTCTAGGATGATTCACTCCATACACTTTATTGAATTGTCGCAAATGTGCATAAGGTTCTTCCTTTGAAGACCTCGAAAGCGGCTATACTTAATCTGACCACCCGCCACTGGCTGTGCCAAAGTCCCTTGCCCTTCTGTACCCCCTCTTGGAAAAAGTTGTCAAACACTAGGAGGTGGGGACAATGGCGGTGAAACCCCAGGACTGCTTACCGGAGACGATAGTGGAGAAACACGAGTGGGTGAGGATGAGCACATAGCAGAAGGACATGACTGACTACGTGCAGTACGCCGCACACACCGAATACACCTACCACGCACCAGACTTGGCGATGGAGACACGTGTTCCTTAGCCTACGGTGTAGAAAAAACGAATTCATCCAAACCGCCTCTCCTCCGACGTCTCCCCACAATTGGAACCACAGGGTCAGGAGGACCCTGTGACCTAATGTGCATGCATGTTCACAGCAGGTCACCCATCATGCATTGTGGTCGGTATATGTAATGTCTATTGCCCGCAATGGAGCAATACGCATTACGGGAATGAGTATCCTTGCACTACCTTACATTATATCAACATCAAAGCACATGAAGGGAGAATATAAGACAATACACATGATAAGAACACCATCATCTTCATTGATATGTGACAGAACAAATATTTACAAGAGAGAAATATATTGATGACAAGAGATAGAGATATCCACAAAGACTGGTATGACCTCAATATACACCCGCTATTCCAGTGAAGATTGGGAACGGTGTAAAAACCCATCCTGTCTCATGATATCCCATGAAGAACTGCCCCAAAGCCGCATGAATCCTAATATGCAATGTCTAGACATCCACAAGACCGCACGACCGCATATGCGGCTTATGCCGTAAGAGGTCGCACAACACGAATGAGTGAGATAGGGAAAGTGGTATACTAGAACACTCAATTGAACACAGGGCACACCACAATAATGGGTGAAATCATGGAGATGGCTATAGGACCAGGAGAAGCAACAAAGGAGCTAGATGTGGACATGCTGATGTAGTTCAAGGGATTTTCCTAAAGTGATCATGTTGTTCCAACCATCTCAATCTCCCTCATTTGTGTTGTGTTGATCACAACTTCTCTCCCATCATCCTGCCTAGCAGTGTTGCACCCATAGTGTTGTACATTATGTTGCCTACTAAACCATTCCCTCCACCCTCCAATGAGCCTCCTCCTCTTGGAAGATAGTTATTAGCTTCTCTATGTCTTTTAGGTGCCTACCTCACCGTCCAACTTCGTCTAGAGGTGCACTTTCACATGTACAATATATGGTCTACTCAAAGGGTATGTTTATCATGACAAAGAAGTTGCAAGTTGTTAACTATCATTGGATTCTATGTATGTTAAGTGCTTTCTTATTGTCAAAGCACAAGTCACTGACCAGGTTCTACTCTCTACACTTATGGCAGGGTATGCCCACTTTACACATGGTAGAGGTTTATGTTGTTTTTCATATGTGATATCCAACTACTCTTGGATTACTAAATATTATTGTAAGGTATTTTAGCATGGTACAACAACAAAGCTCTAGGTTTGTTTTACACGATGAAAGTGAATGCTCTCTTTGCAAGCAATCACCTATGCTAGCAGCATGTTGGCATATGTATAGATCTTTGAAATTGTGCCACACAAAACATTCTAGTTTGGAAACGTATACCTGAATAAAAGACCATGAATAGGCATCATTTAGGACCAAAAAATATCGAGGGTATATCTATTGGGTGTAGACAAGTATACCAGTATCCCAAGACATCGTATAGACAACAATATTTGCACACACATGAATAGAACAAAAACTAAATTTCATATTGCCAACACAGGGAAGCTTCCCTTCTTTCGGATCGCATCAAGAGGAATATTTTGTGGAGGCTAGTGTAGTTTCTTGTTCTCTATTCTTTGTAAGACATTTCTACTTGGTTGGCTCTGTCCTCATTAGTAGAGTTACAATACATGTAAGGGACCTTTTTTTTTGTCAAGAAGTCTATGCTTCAATACGCAACTCGCGTTGAGGTTTCTAATGTGATTGTTGTTGACTTCCAAATAAAAGATCTAGCAATGCTTTTTCAATACCAAATGTTTTAAGTCCATTTTAAGACATTTCTACGAACTTGGAAATTCATGCCCCATCCAGAAACATAGAAATGCATTTCTTGGCCTAAGGGCTGCGTTTTCTGCAACACACCTTTGAAAAAAAGGAAACTCGAAGTTATGTTGTGAGGGCCATGCCAGGGACCTTCGACTGTACCATCTCCAAATGGATACACCACGATTCCTGACATCCCTTCCACTTGAGACCGACACCAAGAAAAAACTCCTTCCGCTCTTTGATGCCAAGTTAAGGGGGTGATAACATTCACTTTTCTCTTATGAAACCCTACATCCCAAAATATATTTCCTTATCGCTTTGAAATATCTTATGAAACCCTCATCCCAAAATATATTTCCTTATCGCTTTGAAATTTCTAGTCGAATTCATCAGACTAAATCTAACTCAACCTTCCAAGGTCAACTAGTGGGTGTTCCCTAGTTCACCCTTGGTTCAAGGTTACTGACGCTTTTTTCTCAGTTATGATCGAGCACATCCGTCAGAGCATTCCCGTAAGATAATTATATTTCATAGCTACACAAAGCCCTCATTCCCAAGTTTGATATCCACTCCATAGATTGGAATCCCTTTCCCTGTTTTCGACTTAACCTAATGGACAATAGAAAATTGGGCTCAACTTTCCGGCCAACAAATTAATCCTCTGAAATCCATCCACTCACCAAACCATTTGGTAAATGCACTCTTACAAGGTAATACTATGATTTTGGAGAATAGTATGTCAAACATGTGAAACCAAGAATATAGTTCAAGCATTTGAATCAGCATGCAAACTGATGCATACCATTGCAAGTGTGCATTTATCGGGTCGTTCACACCTTTTTCTTTTTTTAGAATATTTTACTTCTTTTTCCTTTGGTATTAGTAAAATTATATAGTTATATTTCAAGCAATCACATATAGTCCTCCATGCATATCATCTATCCTCGTCCCAGGACTTGGATATGCTTTCTCCTCCGCCATGTGTGGAGGCTTGACACAATTTTTTATTTATTTTTAATCTTGTGTGGAAAAGGCTTACAAAAACAATCTACTCTAGATTCTTTTTAAATCAATAATCTGAGAAGCAGAGCAAAGGTCTGGCTGATGACGTGATAATCACCTTCCAAGAAAAATAAAACACATCAAATCGGGTTCAAGCATGCGAGATACACGCATTGGAGTGCTCCATAGCCACGAAGGCTGCAAGAATGCTCTCAAGAAACACACACAAAAACCATGTTCTCTCTCTTTCTCTCTCTCTCTCTCTAATGGCCATAGCCATGCACACACAAAAAATCCTATACTATACTAGAGCACACAAGAGAAATGAAAGAATCCCATCCTCTTATTCATCCTCACTCTCTCCCTCCATATCTAAGAAGAATTTACACAAAGAGAAGCAAGAAACGATAGAGAGAGACTTGTACTCAGCTTTTCCCATTGAGATTTGAGAGAGAGAGAGAGAGAGAGAGAGAGAGAGAGAGAGAGAGAGAGAGAGAGAGAGAGAGAGTGAAAGAGTGAAATTTGGAAAGAAAAGTTCAAGATTACGCTATAGAGTGACTCATAGTTAAAGTGAGAGGAGATGCTGCTTGATTTTGGACAAAGACAGAAAGCAGAACATTTGGAAGTGAGAATTCAAATTTTTTTGGATAGTTTTATCTGTGATTTTCAAACAATCTATTAAAATTGAAAAGAAACATGGCTAGTTAAAATTAAATACAAAAAGAAATGCTTGGAATTTTGAACTATGTTTGTGATTAAACCGTGCATGTGTGCATAGCATTCTGGGTACAATTGAGTCTGAGAATAAAGAATAATTTTTAACAAATCTGGTGTCAATTTGCAATATTAAACTTGTGCGTACACAAAATCCTAAATACATCAAAATAATTGGTATCTATGTTCATGCTTAAATATACATACTAGGAGCAATCTGGTTGAGTTTGAATGTATAAAAAGAATCTAGTAAGACTACAAAAACTTAACAAAATAAGTAAATACAAACGCATAATCATAAACTTGTTAAAATGGGTTCAAGAGTAGGAAATGAATGGCAAATTAGTGCACTTTTAGGATAGATAGGGGGGCGTTGGACTAATTGAATGTCATTAAGGACTTGGAAGGCAGCATTCATGAGGACAATTGCAGAAAAGCCCATTTAGATTACTAGCCTTTCTAAGGTTCTTTTTTACCGAACCATTAGAATATTTCTTTGGTTAAATTACGTCATACTCCCTTATCCTGATCCCTTTATGCATTCATTTTCCTTCATCCATTTTCCCGTCGGCATTAGGCCTACCCGGACTAGGTCGATTTTCAAACGCATCCGTGGGTCCCCTATCACCCAGCCATGACTCACTCCCATTCAATCCCATTTCTAGGGCAATGAATGAACCCAAGCTCTAAACATAGACCAATGATTTTCAATTCTAGCTGAAAAGGAACATCTCTCGTTGCATCCCACAAGTAAACACCCGTGTCGGCCTTTTCACAACATGTAGACAAGTTTCATCCCTAAAACTTCTACGTTATGCTAGGGCTATCAGCGTCAAATCTTAACGATAAAGTTTTGATCCTAGTCTAAATTCAGATTGAGTTCCTTGAGTTATAATATCTTAGTTCCTATTTTCTTTTAGTGTCTACTTAAACAAGACCTTAAGAAATACAACGAGTCTCTTGAGAGTTTTATGTTTTCTCTTGACATAAGTTTTACGTTAACTCTCTCTTAGGCAAATCCCATTTTTCATCCCTTTGCATCATTTTCCATCCATCTGGCATCTCCATGGAAGCGGTGGGAGTTCTTAGTCAAGCAACACAAGAATCACTTCTGTGAAGCTATTCCTTTACCCTCCCCATATCGAAATTGCAAAACAAATTTGAAAGAATACTAACTTGAAAAGAACAACGCATATGCTCTTTATGATGATCCTTGCTTTAGAGTGGGTCATGAATTGCAAACATAGAACCTTAGAGTGCACACTCATCATAACCTTCTTTTGAGTGATTATCCAAGACTCGATGCTTGATTGTGTAAGAGTAGAGCCCTTTGAAAAATGGTAGTGTAAGAGTGAAAATGTGACATTCCCAAGAGTAGACATGTTAGTGTGGTGAGAAATACACATGCAATGAAAGTACAAATGATTAACAAATTCTTCTCAAGATAGATTTTAGGCTTACCTCTTGATTCCGTGGAGAGGATTAATCACACAGCTTGAAGAGGCTTAAGTACCAGGGATGTTTTCAATTGGCAAGAGGGAAGGGAGGGAATGACCTTATTTGAATGGGAATCTTCTTTCTCAAAAGAAAACTTCTTTGGTTATAATAAACTTACCCTTCAAAACTCAACTTTCTTTTGGAAATTAGATATTAAGTTAGTACGTCACTACAACTTTCACACACATAATTGATGCAAAATCAAGAGCATCTCTTTTTTTGAAAAAAATTATAATTTCTCTTCTTGAAAAATAAGGTTGGTTCAAAAAATAACTTCATTACCGAGTTGCCTTTGATTTGTAGCATTTACCTTTATAAGAGTAGTGTAGGTAATAAAATATAAGTAACTTAAAAATCAATAAAAAGGTTTATGCAAGAGATTAAGAGATAATTCAGGATATTAGTCACCATTCAATCATTCATACTTTATAGATAATTATGACCTCCAGCCACCTATGGTTAAAGAGAGTGCTTTCTACTCTCTCTATGCCATATTAATCTGGTAGTCTAAGCAACTTAAAATAACGGAACTTGAAATAAACTTGTGGTTAGTGTTAGTAACATAGTGAGTTATTATTAGTAATGAACCATAACTAGAAGAAAAAAACAAAATTAAGAAGTTTTTTCTTCTTCCCAAAGCAAAACGCTTGGTAATGAAAAATGTGAGAGCTTAAACATGAATTTAAGTAAGCATGAAAGTAAATCATTTCTAAGAAAGTGGAATAGTATAAAGAGAATAAGAAAAAAAATTATCTTGTGTATATGGTATATCTTCTCCTTGATTTAGAGAGTATTAAAGAAGTATGTTGATGTAGGCAACCCTTTCCCTCTTCACTTTGCTTAGAGATCACCAATTAGACCACTTGGAATGAAAGAATGGAAAGAGGCAAAAGGAATTCAAGCTATAAAAAGATTGAGAATTAGGAGAGAGGAGAGAGAGAGGTTAATGTGAAGAAGAAGGAAAGAGCTTTGGCTATGGTTTTCCCAAGATTACTCTTAAACTTGCGCTTCTAAAAATGAGAAGGAAAGTGTAAAATGACAAGAGAAGCCCTCTTTTTATGCACATTTTTTTCAAGTGCTTTTACTTATTTTGATAGCTTATCTTCTGTATCTTGATAATTTATCTTTCTTTTACTTATAAAAATTTCTCAACAAGCTACTTACTCATCTTATCTTTATCTTTATCTTCTTTTTCTTATCTTTTTCTTTATGTTAACTTTTCTAAAATGAAACATTAATTTTTCAAACATTGGTTATGTCTCTATTCCCATGGCATAAGCCAAAACGGACTCGTGAGTATACCTTGGTGCTTGAATTGAACCCGAATTTTACTCGCACATATTTTTTTAAAAAAAAATTTACTTCTTTTTCATCTTTTTAAGTCGGTGGCTTAGATGTGTTGGCCTTGCGTAAGGGCTAGGAGAAGGCTTTTACAAACTCCCCAACAAAAGAAAGAGTTGTCCTCAACTCGAAACAATAAAAGAAGGTGGTAAATTATCGATCGAAAGTTACACCTTTAACTTCTAGGTAACGCTAATTCGTTCTTCTCTAGATGGTTCATTTATATAAGGCACAACCTATCCTTATCTCATACGGTATTCTTACCTTCATCTTTGTCTTTGTTCCCATTCTTTGTCAAGAACTACTTAAGATTGTCTCTTATAACCCTTTCCATTGTCTCTTTGCTCATTACCTTACTTTATGGATCAATGGCAAGGGGTGATTTTATTTGCGTCCATTCCTCATCTGTGTCAAACAAGTGAATTTGTCAAGAGAGATTTTGTGAAACGGTATGAGCATCTACTCTTCCATGACTTGGGAACATTAGTAGCTCAAACCAAAATGGTGGACGTTCCAAGGCATAACAAGGGTGGACACTTTGGGATCAGGATCACTTTTGTAACAATGTTTGCTTGGCTATGGTAATTGAAGCAATGGGTTTGGGTCCTTGACACTACTGCGTGATGAGGTTGATGTATCGTGGGTTCTTTGAGCGACTCTATTTGCTTCTTCCTCATAAAAAGATACATCTTTATCGTCACTTTGGTTTAATTCTTAGAAGGCCCTTTAACTTCTCACCTCATACTCCAGAGATTAGTGTAGCAATTTCATAGCAAATTCTTCCTATGGATGAAAGGCCTAATATGTGTCCCGCCTGTGATAGTTTCTTCTGTGATGATGTGATGAATGGGCTTATTGATTGGTAAAAAGTCCATCTTTGTTGTATCTCTTAACAATTTTGTCGTTTATTAAGAGCTTGGTTCTTGTCTTAAATCTTTCTTTCTCTAATTTCTCTTGACAAATACAATTAGATTCTCTCTTGGCTTCCTATATCTGGCACTTTGTAGAATCCCAGAGATAAATACAAATGTAGTTATCTGAGTTAAAAAGGATAACACTAATCTTGTTAAAATATAGTATAAACAGTTGTATTACAAAAAGTAGCATTTCTTGAGTGACACAAAAAGGTAACAAGATGGAGCTTGTTTTCATCGATTACATTGGAAAGATGTGTAGAATCGTAAAAAGTAAAAAAACACACTACAAAAGGTGAGAAAATTGAGAAATAAGGCATTCTCAATCTTCCCATGAAGAAACCTCAACGGAAAGATACACCTTTTCTACAAAGAAAGAGCACTTTCCTTGCTTAGTGTATAGCTAGGCTTTTTCTAAGAGTTTCCATAATATGGCATACAAGATGTTCTCAATCTTCTTGGGTGCTTGAAAATATGAGATTGTCATTAAAGAGTTCACAACAAGATCATCTAGCTCTTTTCTGAAAGGTCACTCATGAGACAATTAAAGGTGGTAGAGGCGTTACCCAGGTCAAAAGACATGACTGAGAACTCATAATGTCCAAACCTCGTATTGAAAGCTATTTTTGGGGTAACTTCTTTTTTTATCCCAACTTGGTAGTACCTAATTTGAGATTGATCTTGGAGAAATGTTTGGCATCCTCTTCTTCTAGTTGAGTAGACACATCATCATTCGTGCCTAAAAATGAATGTGGCACCATAGATCTCAGCAGAGCCTTCAGATCAGTGTCATATTCAAAATCCTCTATATGTGCTGTAGCAAGTGACATATGATCTGGTACAGGGACAGCTTGAGGTGTTGGTGACGCTCTTGTATGAGGAAGCACCAAATTTGGAGTGTTAGCTACAGGCAATTCCTGAGGAGCTCTATTTCTTGGGAGTTGAGGTGACAGAATTTATGGTTGTGGAAACAAACCACTTTCTCTCAGCGATAGGTTCATAGATATCAGAAATACACAAGGGTCTCTTAAAAAATCAAACAGTTCAAAAGATGGAATCTCTTTATCACATCTTAAACTACAATTGGAAAAATAATTAACGAACACTTCTTTAGCATTTAGTGAATGCTAGATTCTCCCATTTCATGCTTTTGAGAGGATTGCCCTTAAAAATCCTAGGGCTAGCAATCATGAATAAAGTTTATCAAGAGTTCTTTTTTTTCTCATTCTTTTTGGGAATATTTCTTGACATCCTTTTTGGATTCTAAGCTTTGGTGACTCCTTCTTGGGTGTATTCATGCTGATGAAATACTTGAATAGTCATTCCTTAAGTCTCTTGATTAACTTTAACTACTCTTCTACCTTGTACTTGTATCTTGCTCCCTTTAAATGTAGGCAAATGGTTCCATTTCCTTGATTGCAATAACTTGATTTTTTGTTTTTCTCAATCACTCTATCCTTAGAATTTCTTTATATATATATATAATGTTTCCAACTTACGTACACAAAATTTAATGAGAACTAGAATGACCTTTTAAGCTGTAATGAAGGTCGATGCCTTCCTTGTCTATGAAAATAGTGGACCTACTAGCCCAATGATGCTCTCAACTCCTTATCCATGGCGTCGAGTAAGTGTAGTCTCTTAGTGATGAAACTATATTTGAACTTATCTTGAAGAATCTTTTTTTTCTTTTTGTGTCTCTTTTTTCCTTAAAAATATTAATTTTCAAAACGGTCTTATTAACTCTGATTTTTGTTACAAAAAATTGCTACCAAAGCTCATTCGTCTAAGTACTTTCAAGGGAGCTTCTCTTGCTGTACCTGGCACTTAAACTTGTTCACCATTTACGTTTTGAAAAGAAACAGTCCCTTTTGAAGGAAAGATGAGATGGAAAAAATATTCATGCATGGTTTTGGTTTCTTTTCTAGAGAAGCTACTTCCATTTCCTCTTATTACAATTCCAAGAATTTCGCCTTCTCAAGAGTTCTTGGCATTTTCTATTTTTGTTTTCTCTTACACAATGTTTTTGAGAACTTCTCATTATTTACAGTTACATGTCATTTACTGTCCATACCTCTCTCTATGCCTACAAAAGATCTACTAAAATATTTATCTAGCCAATGATAGAAACTACTCTCTGATACCACTTGTGAGGGCCATGTCAGGGACCATCAGCTGTACCATCTTTAAATGGATACACCACAATTCCTGACATCCCTCCTGCTTGAGATTGACACCAAGAGAGGACTCCTTTCCGCACTTTAATACCAGCTCAAGATTCACTTTTCTCTTGAAAAATCCTAACCCCAAAATATCTTTCCTTGACTTTTTGAAATTTTCAGTCGAATTCATCAGACTAAATGTGAACTCAACCTTCTAGGGTCCATTGGTGGGTGTTCTTTAGTTCACCCTTGGTTCAAGGTCACTGACGCCTTTTTTGTTTTGTTATGATGGAGCACAGCCGTCCAAGCATTCCCCTAAGATGAGCGTATTTAATAGCTACACAAAACCGTTGCTCCCAATTTTGATTCCCACTCCATAGATTGGGATCCCTTTCCTCGTTTTTGACTTAATTTAATGGACATCATAAAATTGGGTTCAACTTTCGAGCAACAAATTAACCCTCAGGAATTCAGCCACTTGCCGAATCCTTTGATAAATGCACCCTTACAACGTAGTACTATGGTGGGAGAAAATAATGATCCAAATATGTCGAACCAAGAATACATTTCAAGCATTTGAGAGCAGCATGCTAACTATTGCATACCTTGCAAGTGTGCATTTATCAGGTCGCTTTCACCTTTTTCCTTTTTTTGATTATTTTACTTTCTTTTTCCTTTAGTATTAGTAAAATTATCTAGTTATCTTTCAAGCAATCACATATACTCTTCCAGGCATATCTCTATCCTCGTCCCAGGACTTGGGTATCATGTCTCCTCCGCCACATGTGGAGGCGGCGACGTTTTGACACAATTTCCAATTCCTATTTTTCTTTATCTACATTAGCTTGTTTTTAAATCAATAATCAATGAAGTAGAGCAAAGTTCTAGCTAATGAGGACAATTGCAGAATAGCCCATCTATGTTCCTAGCCTTTTCATTGTTCCTTTTTACCAAACAATTAGAAGAGTTCCTTAATTAAATCACATCCTCCTCCCTTACCATGATCCCTTCATGGACCCATTTTTCCTTCCTCCACTTTTTAGTCGGGGCATTAGGCCTACCTGGACTAGGCCAATGTTTAGACACATCTCCGGGGGGTTCTATCACCTGTGGCCGTGACTCACTCCTATTCTATCCCATTTCTGGGGCAATGAATGAACCCGAGCTCTAAACATAGACCAGCGTTTATCAATCCTAGCCAAAAAGGACCATCTCTCTTTGCATCCCACAAGTTAACACTTGCATCAACCTTTTCCAAACATGTAAGAGAAGTTTCACACTTAAAACTTCTATGTTATGCTATGGCTATCCACATCAAATCTTCTCGGTAAAGTGTTAATCATAGTTTAAATTTAGAGTGAGTTCCTTGAGTTATAATCTCTTAGTTTCTATTTCCTTTTGATGTCTACTCAAACAAGACCATAAGAAATACAAAGAGTCTCTTGGGAGTTTAAGGTTTTGTTTTGAAGTAAGTTTTAAGTTAACCTTGTCTTAGGCAAATCCCATTTTTCACCCCTTTGCATCATTTGCCTTTCATGGGGCATCTCCATATAAGCGGTGAGAGTTCTATGTTCAAGTAACACGGGAATCATTTATGTGAAGCTATCCCCTTACTCCTCCCACATCTCAATTTCAAAAAAAATTTGAAAGAGTACAAACTTGAAAATAACAATGTATATGCTCTTTATGATGATCCGTGCTTTAGAGTGGGTCATGAATTGCAAACATAGAACCTTAGAGTGCATAAACTTACTATCGTAACTTTATTTTGAGTGATTATGCAAATGTCGATGCTTGATTATGTAAAGAGTAGAATCCTTCAAAGAATGGTAGTGTAAGAGTGAAAATGCAACATTTTCAAGAGTGTTAGTGTGGTGAGAAATGCATATGCAATGAAGTACAAATGATTAAAAAATTCTTCTCAAGATAGAGTTTATGCTTATCTCTTGATTCCGTGGAGAGGATTAAGCACACAACTAGGAGAGGCTCAAAGATTTGAGATTTTTCCAATTGACAAGAGGGAAGGGAGGAAATGACCTTATTGGAATGGGAATCTTCTTTCTCAAAAGAAAACTTCTTTGGTTATAATAAACTTACCCTCTCAATTTCTCAAACTCAACTTTCTTTTGAAAAGTAATTATTAACTTAGTACGTCACTAAAAGTTTTACACACATAATTGATGCAAAATCAAGAGCATCTCTTTTAGAAAAATTGTAATTCCTCTTCTTGAAAAATAAGGTTAGTTCCAAAAATAACTCCATTACCTAGTTACCTTTGATTTATAGGATTTACCTTTGTAAGAGTAGTGTAGGTAATAGAATAAAAGTAACTTAAAAATCAATAAAAAAGTTTATACGAGAGATTAAGGAATAATTAAGGATATTAGTAACCATCTCTCTCTCTCTCTCTCTCTCTCTCTCGCTCTCTCTCTCTCTCTCTCTAATCATGCATACTATTTAGATAATCATAACCTCCAGTCACCTATGGTTAAAGAGAGTGCTTTCTACTCTCTCTATGCCATATTAGTCCGGTAGTTTAAACAACTTGAGATAGCATCATGGTTAGTTGTTAGCGACATGGTTAGTTATTACTAATAATGAATCATAATTAGAATAAAACAACAAAATCAGGAAGTTATTTCTTCTTCCCAAGAAAAATGTTTGTTTATGAAAAATGTGAGATCTTAAACATGAATTTAAGTAAGCATGAAAATAAATCACTTCTAAGAAAGTGGAATAGCATAAATAGAATAAGAAAAACATTACCTTTTGTATATGGTGGATTCTTCTCCCCGATTAAGGAGAATATTGAAGAAGTATGTTGATGCAGGCATCTTTTTTCCTCCTCACTTTGCTTCGAGACCACCAATTAGACCACTTGGAATGAGAAAATGACATGAGGCAAAAGGAATTCAAGCTATGGAAAGCTTGAGAATTAGGGGAGAGAGAGAGAGAGAGAGAGAGAGAGAGAGAGAGAGAGAGAGAGAGAGAGGTTAATGTGAAGAAGAAGATGAAGTTTCAACAAACTTGATTAGGGTTTTGGCCATGGCTTCTCTTGAAGGGGGGTGTGTGTGTGTAGAAGGTGTGTGTGTGTGAAAGAGCTTTGGCTATGGTTTTTCCAAGCTTACTCTTAAACTTGCACTTCTAAAAATAAGAAGGAAAGCGTAAAATGAGAAGTGAATCCATCTTTCTATGCACATTTATTATAGGTTCTTTCACTTATCTTGATAGCTTATTTTGACAACTTATCTTACTTATCAAAACTTTCTCAACAAACTACTTAATCACCTCATCCTTATCCTTGTCTTCTCTTTTTCTTTCTGATCTTTTTCTTTATGTTAACTTTTTTGAAATGAAAAGCTAATTTTTCATGCATTGATTATTCCCATATTCCCATGGTGTAAGCCAAAGGGGCTCATGAGTATACCTTGGTGTTTGAATTGATTCCGAATTTTACTCGAATATTGTTTTTTGCTCTATTATTTTATTTTTCTTTTTCATCTTTTTAAGGGCTAGGAGAAGTCCTTTACATACGTTGTTCAAAGGTTGTACCTAAATTTAGAGTTAGCAAGGTCAATGTAAGGTCTTTAACTTCTCTACTATCTTACTTTTTACTACTACTATCTTCTAATGCTTCTTGCACTACCATGTGCCACATGGCACAAGCTAATGCAAGGAGCATTGCAAAAGGAGGAGTAGAGGCCAAGAAATTTCAATTTTCCTCCTCCTCCTCCTCCTCTCTCTCTCTCTCTCTCCCCCCCCCCCCCCCCCCCCCCCCTAGCATGTTGGATGTGACCATTGCAGCCCTCATGGATTTCACCGCCTGCTTGGAAAACACCTGCTTGTAGAGCTACTGGATGCCACCACCAAGGTGTACAACACTCACTTGGACAATTGGAGCCAGCAACCCTGCTGCGAGCTACAAGTAAGTCCTTCCCCCATATATAATGCATAGAATTGAGGAGTGCTTTCAAATGTCTGCTTAGTGCCTTTCATCATAGACAAGTACATTATATGAGAGAGAGAGAGAGAGAGAGAGAGAGAGAGAGAGAGAGAGAGAGAGAGAGACTGGACGTACCCAAATCATTCCTGATTGGAGAAAACATGGATGTCTGGTCTAGGTTACCTTCTCTCAAGAAAGATGCCAAAAGTGAGGAGTAAAGTCCTTGTCAACACCTTGCGTAATGTCACAACCCTTTGAGATGTAAGCATAGCCTTTAAGATCAAAGCATAGCTGATTTCTTCTTTTTGCTCATGCAGACATCTTATGTAATAACACCATATTAGAGAGTTTGAGATTTTACAGATAATTTGGGAATCACCAGTGTTTTGAATATTTGTCTATACAGATAGATCTCAAACTCTTGTTTAAGACCAAAGAATTCCACAAGGTAGTACTTGAAAGATCTTTCAAGCAATGGGCTCAAAATTTTGGCTAAAATTTGACCATGTGGTCAAATATTAATCTCTTTCTAAAAGTGGGAATTGAGAAATTTCCAAATTCACTCATATGGTGTGTAATGGCACATCCCTTCAAGGTGTAAGCATATCCTTCAAGAAAAAAGCTTAGGTAATTTCATCTGGGTAGACACTCTCACTTTGGATCCACTAAAAACAACCCAGATATGTGTGGCCTTGCTCCATTGTTGAGCTAGCCAAAAATCAGTGCACTACAAGAGACGATATCCGCACAAGCAGCTCCTTAAGAATCTTCTGTGCTTTCTAAAGTCCATAACATTTGGCGTACATGTCGACCAAGACATTCCCAAGCATAATGTTTTTTTCTCAACAGCCAAACATTGTCGACCATGGAGAAAGCCTGAATCAAGTACATGGAAGATACCAAGTGGGTGGTACAGTGATTGGCCAACTGTTTGATGCTAGATATGGCAAGCATTGCCAGGATGTGTATGCTAAATGTGGTTGTTAGAAGGTCAGAGAAAATTTTAGCACTACCAATTGGGGGAGTTTAGAAGGCTCGAAGTGTCGGACTTTTTGGTGTTTCGTACAGCTTCGCATTTGGGTCTATTAGGCAAGGCTATACCATGGAGAAGCTGTCTATTGTAGATGGATGGCCTTGTCTTTGCTCAAGTTTTATGTGGATTGCACTCGAGGTGGACATCGACACAAGGGGCTTCAAAAGAAACGAAGAACATGTTTTCAAAAAGTGGAGAAACTCGGGAGTTAAAGGGCATACAGATGGGGAAAAACTATCAGGCTTTCAACAAGTAGCAGTCGGTTGGCGTGTGAAGGAGCACCAAGGAAGGATTTTCTAAAGGCTCAATGAATATATATATATATATATATATATATATATATATATATATATATATATATACAAGCTGACTACTGGTATGCATGGGGGTGGCGATGCCATCTAGATGGTGGAGGGAGTGTAAGTCCACCAGAGGGCCATCAAGGCTTGTTATGGAAAGAGTGGCGACATTGCATGGGGGGAGGCGTTATCTGCATGCGAGGGGTTCCATTAGGAAGGTTGGAAAGTTTGCAAGAGGAGCCTCTAGCATGGGGTGCTGAGGAGAAGCTCCATGAGCAAGAGCTAGAAGGCCACAAGGGGTGCAGTTCGGGAAGCGACCAAAGCATAAAAATGAGGAGTTGGCTCTCAAAGGGAGCATCTCTACTCAAAGAGAAGGAGACCATTTTTTCCTGAAAAGCATCACTACACACCATCTAAATCAAAGAAATTTTTTTCGACATTGTCATAACCTCTATTTTTTTAATTCTTAAATGAATGTTACCACTCTCTTTCCCTTGTTCACATGCATGTCCTTCATCGGAGGGATTCTATTGCGTGTAGGACATGAATATAGGGTATAAGTTTTGGTGTGTGTAGAAAGTGTGGATGCTCTTTTGTATGGTTGTGATATATGCCTGGAGAATGAAAACTTGAGGGAAAACTGGATGTCTATCAATGATCTTGGGGTGCCATTGATTGCATGCTTTACAATCGGGTGTATACAGTTAGGGTTGGTTGGGTTCGGGCTTGAGGCAGTATTCTTTTGCAGATTGTGTATCGAGGTGTGTGTTTGCTAGGGGATAGGGGTGCTATGAAATCACTGGGATATAGAGAGGCATTCACTGAGTGTGCTGGTAGTTTTCCGACTTCCCCCTTTCCATCTTGTGGTGCCCCCACAGAGGATCCACTGATTGCTTCCTAACAAAGTGTTCGTGAGTCGAGATGAAGTAGGAATTTGGTCCGGTGTTGAAAGGAGATAAAGATGCAAACGACTGGATAGCCGATTTTGAGCTATTTATGCTGACAGTATTGCAGATGCCAGGTGATGAAGCAAAGCTCCGGACTCTACCTTTGGTGCTGCGAGGTAAAGCAAAAGTTTTGTTTGATGGTTTAGAAGATGTGCACAAGCAAAAATTGGATCGGATTTTGAGAGCACTTTCTACAAAGGTATCGAAAAGTGGTGTCGGCTTCAGAAGCAGATGCAAAGATCAAAGGTTTGTAGCAGGACGTAAGTGAAAATTTCGATGCTTTTGTTGATAAATTTGAAGCTTATTGGGGGGATTTTGTGGCTGCTACCCAAGCAACCAATGTGGGGTATTTTAAGCTGGAAAAAATGATGTTAAACATACATTTCTTACTTTTTTCTTAATCTACGGGCTTGAATGAGCATTAAAACCATGGAATTTGACAATACTCAAAGAACCAATGTTTTTTATTGTGTTAAGAAATGTATTTCCTACGTACAAAACTTTCTCAAAATCTCGCCCTAACACCTTCAAAAGTGGCTTCCAAGGAGTGCCCTTGGTCAAAAATTGAAACTGAAGGAAAACAATCAGAATGAACTCTTAGAATGTGTACAAACTTTAAAATAACCAAAAATAAAAAATAAAAAAATATTGCTAAAAATTTGAAAATAGACCACCGTTGGACTTCCTATAGCAATAGAAATCAAAGGATTTAAGGAGAGGCCTGGTGTCACAAGTGCATGGTAGGAATCTATTCGAGGTTTATTCCGTCAAGATCTCTTGTACTTTATCATGTCTTCTCATGTACAATCTTACCGAACAAAAACAAATTTACACTTTAAATGACTACAAATTTTATTTAACTTATCAAACAATCTAAAATATGGTAGACCTAGAGTGCTCCTACACATCAACAAACAAAAAAGTCCAAATTTCTTCTCATTAACTTTGATAAACATACAATCGTGAACAACTTCCAAGGAGTAGTGCGGTCATAGTTCTTACATCCATTCCATGACATGGTATGTTCATGGGGTGACCTATCACATAAAAATATATTTGGTAGGAGTACGCTCATGTTAGGAAAGGGTGTGTTGCTACTACTGATGAAAAGCTGTTGCATTGTCCTACTAGGGATCTCTCCATGTTAGCATAATGATTTTTGGTGTAGTGGGAACCTTATTTCCACTGAGGAGAGCTTTGTGCCACCATAAAAGCTTCATGTTATGCCAGTTCCTTGAGCCATTCTTGTAAACAACTCCCCTCAACTAGCATAGTAAGAGGTCACCTTGTAACAAAAAAACACGTATGAATTCAACATTTGCAAGTTGTATAATAAAGACACTTGTTAAGTATATGTTGTACAAATTTGCAAGTATTTCCATCCAACTGGGAATAAACAATCCTAAAATATACATTAGGATGAGATTACCCACCTCTAATAAGCATGGATTTGAAGCACCTACCTGCAAGATGTAACAAAGAAGACTGTTTTAGAGGAAAAGCAGTGACACTTGGCCTCTCTAACCTATAGACTTTCACTATTTGTGCACAAAAGCAACCTTTGTGCTAAGCACTACAAAACAAGTAGAGGCAACACCTTAGACTTCAAAGTCTATGATAAGAAGAACACAACCAAAAGTAATAAGTATATTGTTACCTTGCACAAAGGGGTGTTTTATTCAAATATATGATGGTATTGGCAAGCTTCATAATGTACACATCCTTTTCCTGTAATTGTTGTTGAAGAGTATCAATCTCCCTCTTCGAAGAGGTAATACTTTCTTGTAATGCCACTGTTTTGAGCTGAAGAGCTTGACATTCATGCATCCACAAATGCAAAGAAGCACTTGCACCCATACACAACCAATTGCAATAGCCTAACAAGCCTACTTCTCCCCTCCCAAGATATTGAAGAACCAACAACATTCGTCTCACCGATGGTACGATAATCCTGGGATGACCTCTGCTCACCCTTACGTTGTGCGGACTTCAGTGAAAATGTCGCGGACAAGCAAATATGTATGCATACGATTTGTGATGTGTGTGAGCACCATGGTAGTTGTTGCGTGAGAAAGCAAAGGATGAAACAAGAGAGGGGGAAGGGGGAGGGAGGAACATGGGAGAAGAGAAGGGGGTAGTGGGGGAGAGGCAGAGAGAGGGGAGGAGGAGGAGAGAAGGGGGCAGGGAGGGAGAGGGAGGAACATGGGAGAAGAGAAGGGGGCATTGGGAAAGAGGGAGAGAGAGGGGAGGAGGACGAGAGAAGGGGCAGGGAGGGAGAGGAGAGGGATAAAGTAGAGAGAAGGAAGAGAACAAAGTTTTTTTTTTAGAGAGAGGAGATTTTTTTAATTAAAAAAATGGACTTTTAGTGCTTGTTGGTTTAAAAAAAGGTTAAAAAAAAGGACTTTTAGTGCTTGTTGGTTTTCATAGATGACTTTTGTATTTACAGCTCCAAAAGTATGCATCTCGGCAAGATTGATGAAGGATTTACTCGTTTAGCTAAGCTGGGTGGACAACTAAACAAGGACAAATGTCACATTGGGGAAAGCAAGGTTACACTATTGGGGCATGTAGTGTCCATTGATGGAATCGAGGTAGATCCTGAAAAGATAGAAACATTGCTAAATCTACCTTCCCCAACTTCCATCAAACAATGAATCTCTTTCTTGCGAAAGCTAAGATATTTGAGTAGATTCATACACTTACTTTCCCAAGTGATATTTCCTCTACAACAGCTGACTCGTCAAGAGACGCTTGTTTGGAGTGAAGAAAGTGATGGGCATTTTAGAGAGATAAAAAAAATGTTAGGGTCACTCCCTGTAATCCTCCAACCTTGTTGGGAAGAAACATTCTTTGTAAACCCTAGTGTGGGAGAAGAGGCCATTGGTGCTGCCCTCCTACAAAAAGATCCAAAAACATCCTTTATGAGGCCTATGTATTTTGCTAGCCGCCTCATGGAAAACACAGAGAAGGCCTACACCCTGATGGAACAGCTAGTGTTAGCCCTCATGTTTGCGGTGACCAAATTTTGGCCATACTTGCTGCCAAAGAGGTTTGTAATTATCACTGTGGAGGATATGTTTCCCTATGCACTACAACATATGGAAATCTCTGACAAAATAGCAAAGCGGGTGGTGCGACTTCAAGAGTTTGATTATACAATACAGGTTGAAAGAACAACTCGAGCATGCTTAGCCGACATTTTAACAAACAAGTGCTATGAAAAAGTGTTAGGAAATAAGACGAAGCTAAATAGATTTTTGAGTAGATTACTTAATGGAGAGAGATAGATTTCACATGCACAAGAGATAATAGAGTAGAGAGAGAGAGAGAGAGAGAGAGTACACACGATATACGTGGTTCGCCCAATGTGGGCTACGTCCACGGGAAAGCAACCACTCAATGGCTTTAGCACTTCAAAAGAAGAAGTAGTTTACAAAGG
Organism: Adiantum capillus-veneris; assembly: GCF_014529385.1. NCBI lineage: Eukaryota > Viridiplantae > Streptophyta > Polypodiopsida > Polypodiales > Pteridaceae > Adiantum > Adiantum capillus-veneris. Next base: position 96,703,113 of record NC_140952.1, read on the forward strand.
GAGACTTCCCGCCTTGCTTCACTCTCACCACCTCACACCCACCTTGTTGCATCAACTTCACACTATGAAATGTGTGTAGAAATGGCCTCCTTTTATAGGCCTAAAGGGCTGCCCTCTCTTATGAGAGGCAGCCATGTGTAGCCGCCCTTGTGCGAATAAGTCCAAATTGGACCCTCCAATCCGCCCATGTGTGGCCGCCCTTGAGAAGACAAGTTCGCTTTTGAATTTGGCCACCGGCCACTGGCCATTGATTTCCGACTACCGGCCACCGGCCAACCGATCGTGAAAATTTTGGTTTCCGGTGAGTAATTTTCCTTCACGCACGATGGCTTCTCCTCATAATGGGGGCCTTACAAATGTGCGCTTTGACCACAGAAGATTACAAGGTAAATCAGGCTCCATACTTAACAATCTCCCACTTGGAGACTGATCTCAAAACCAAACCTGTGACTGCTTTCCATCCTGGCTTCTTATCTTTATATGCCGATTGAAGAAGAGCAAAAGCTCAACTTCTCCTTGTTGACCACCTTTGTAAACATGTCTGCAGGATTTTCACTTGTATGCACCTTTCCTAGCTTTAGTTGTCCCTCTTCCAAAAGAGTGCGTATGAAGTGATATCTCACCTCAATGTGCTTTGTCCTTGAATGAAAGGCTGAGTTCTTCGCAAGATGGATAGCGCTTTGGCTATCACTGTACAAGACACAATTGTCTTGTTTGAATCCAAGCTCTTCTAAGAATCTGTGAAGCCACAAAATTTCTTTGCTTGCCTCCTTCATTGCTACATACTCTGCTTCTGTGGTAGAGAGTGAAACCACTTTCTGCAGCTTTGAAGCCCAGCTTACTGCTATGCCTCCAACCGTGAACACATAGCCAGTAGTGCTCCTTCAAGTATCTTTATCACCTACCATATCTGCATCAGCATACCCTTCTAGAAAAATATCAGTTCCTCCAAAATACAAAGCATTTGTTGTTGTCCCTTTTAGATACCTAATTATCCACTTCACAGCTTGCCAATGCTCTTTACCTGGGTTGTCCATGAACCTACTCACAACTCCCACTGCATGTGCAATGTCTGGCCTTGGTTGTCCAGACCATAGCATACATTAGAGAACCTACCGCTGCAGGATATGGAACTTTAGACATATAGGCTATCTCCTCTTGTGTCTTTGGACACATATCCTTCATTAGTTTAAAATGAACAGCCAAAGGTGTTGAAACTGGTTTTGCATTTTGCATTGCAAACCTTTCTAGGACCTTCTTGATGTAATCTTCTTGAGATAGCTTTATTGTCTTCTTCGTCCCGTCTCTTGATATTTTCATACCAAGTATCCTCTTTGCAGCACCTAAATCTTTCATTGAAAAAGATTTAGACAGCTCCTCTTTTAGGTCTTTGATGTCCTGCATGTTAGCACTTGCAATCAGCATGTCATCAACATACAACATTAGGATGATGAACTTCCCATCTCCCAAATTCTTCGTGTAGACGCAATGATCCGAGTTGCATCTTGTGAATCCATGATCCAACATCCATCGATCAAACTTCAAGTACCATTGTCTTGATGCTTGCTTTAAACCATACAAGCTCTTCATTAATCTGCAAACCATTTTCTCCTTACCTTTTACTTCATACCCCTTTGGTTGAAGCATGTAGATTTCCTCCTCCAAGTCACCGTGAGGGAATGCCGTATTTACATCCATTTGCTCGAGATTTAGATCATGAGCAGCCACAAGGCTTAAGACAAGCCTAATCGAGTTCATTTTTACAACAGGAGAAAATATTTCATTGAAGTCAATACCTTTCTTTTGAGAAAACCCTTTTACCACAAGCCTAGACTTGTACCTTTTCTTCCCACCTTCTTCTTCCTTTAGCTTGTACACCCATTTGTTTTGAAGTGCCCACATACCTTTAGGCAACTCAACCAACTCCCATGTTTGGTTGCGATGTAGTGAGTCCATCTCCACTTGCATGCTCTTCGTCCATTCTTCTTTGGATTCATGTTGCATAGCTTCTTCGTATGATTCCGGCTCTCCAGAATCTGAGATCAAGAGATGGTTGAAGGAAGGAACAAACCTTTCTGGAGGTCTACTTGCTCTTGTGGATCTTCGGGGAATAGGTTGAGGCTCCTCATTTGGTTGACCTTGTTGCACATTTTCACTGTTTGCAGTCCTTGAGTCTTCACCGTCCTCAAGCTCCATGTACTCATCACCTGTTTCTTTTGTTTGTTTTCTTTACAAGTAATCTTTGTACATATTTTGTTCGTTAAAAATTACATCCCTACTCCTTAAGATTTTACCATCTTCAGGATTCCATAGGCGATACCCAAAGTCACCTTCTCCATAGCCAATGAAGAAACACTTTTTGGACTTTGCATCTAGCTTTGATCTTAGGCTTCTATCTATGTGCATGAAAGCCTCACACCCAAACACTTTGAGAAATGCATAATTCACCGGTTTATCTACCCATGCCTCTTCTGGAACTCCCCCAGCCAATGCCATTAAGGGTGACCGATTGATTAAGTACACAGACGTACTTACAGCTTCCGCCCAAAGCTCAAGCGGTAGTCCTGCATGTAGCCGCATGCTTCGTGCTCGCTCCATGATTGTCCTGTTCATCCTTTCCGAAATTCCATTTTCGTGAGCTTTTGGCTGCAATATTCGCCTCCATTGTCGGATCTGAGGCATTTAACCTTGGTACCTATTTCATTCTCCACAAAGGCTTTCCACCTTTGAAATATGGAAAATACATCGGATTTATTCTTCATGACATAAAACCATGTTTTTCTAGTCGCATCCTCTATGAATGTTACATAGTACAATGAGCCACCAAGTGATGGTGTCCTTGCAGGACCCCAAACATCAGAATGAACCAACTCAAGTTTTTTATTTTTTCTTTCATTTCCTAATTTTTGAAATTTTACCCTCTTTTGTTTACCATAAACACAATCTTCACAGAACTCTAAGTCCACTTCTTTCAAATCTGGTAGAAGCTTCTTTGTTTGAAGGATTTGCATTCCTTTGGCACTCATATGCCCAAGTAGATAGTGCCACACCGCACTGTGAACTTCTGTAGTTGTTGCACAAGATGAAGGTTGCATGCTAACAGTACACAAGTAAAGTGTACCGACATTTTCTCCCTTGGAAACCACCAAAGATCCCTTTGAGATCTTCTACCGTTTGTTTCCGAATGCAATGTTGTGACCTTCATCGTCCAATTGTCCCGTAGAGATCAAATTTTTGCGAAGAGAAGGAACATGCCTAACATCTTTAAGCTTCCATTCATTTCCGTTAGCAGTGTTGACAGAAACTGTACCTTTGCCAACAATATCACAAGCTTCATCATCTCCCAAGTATACATACCCAAAATTACCTTTGGTGTGGTCTTGGAAATATTGCTTGTGTGGTGTCACATGGAATGAAGCCCCGGAATCTACTATCCAGGAATTAGACACATTGTCTAATGAGAGAATTAGAGCATCTTGCTCTAATTTACCTGCCACATTGGCCTCCGATGTTGGCTTGTTGTCTTGAGACTCAGTCTCCTTCTTCTTCTTAGACCAGCAATCCTTCTTGACGTGGCCCTTCTTGCCACAGTTCCAACATTCAAGAACTGACTTTGTGCTTGACTTTCTCGGTCTTGAGCGATCACGACCCTTTTGGCTTTTGAACCTCTCCTTAGGCTTTCCTCTTGTTTCCACTGACAATGCAGCACTTGATGATTCTCATGTGCTTCTCCTTCGTATTTCCTCGCTTAGGAGAACACCCACAACATCATCAAACTTAAGAGTATTTGTGCTAGAAATAGAATTACTTACATCCATCACAAGGCTCTCCCAACTATCCGGTAGAGATCATAGTATAAGGAGAGCTCGCACTTCGTCATTTAGGTTGACTTATGTTTGTGTTAAAGTCATTTAGGTGTTCTGCAACTGAACCAGTCTCTGCCATCTTTAGATTGAACAAGCTCTTCATAAGAAATACCTTATTGGATGCCGATGGTTTCTCGTAGAAGTCGTCAAGTGACTTCATCAAGTCCTCCGTGGTCTTCATCTCCAAAACATTGAACGTCACCATTGACGCCCAGCTTAATCGGATTGTTCCCAATGCCTTTCGATCAAGGACAATCCATGCTTCATCTGCCATTGTGGCAGGCTTCTTCGCAAGACCGCGTAGTGGAAAATAGAGGTCCTTCTGGTAGAGATAGTTTTCAATCTGCATCTTCCAATGTTGGTAGTTTATGCCGTTGAACTTCTCAATCTTGAGCTTCCCTTCCTCCGCCATAACTCCCACTCAATTCAAGGAATCCTTTCCTTGAGATAATTTAGCTATGAGCAAACGTTGCTCTGATACCAGTTGTTAGGAAATAAGACGTAGCTAAATATATTTTTGAGTAGATTACTTAATGGAGAGAGATAGATTTCACATACACAAGAGATTATAGAGTAGAGTAGAGAGAGAGAGAGAGAGAGAGAGAGAGAGAGAGAGAGAGAGAGAGAGAGAGAGAGAGAGAGAGAGAGAGAGTACACACGATATACGTGGTTCACCCAATGTGGGCTACGTCCACGGGAAAGCACCCACTCAATGGCTTTAGCACTTCAAAAGAAGAAGTAGTTTACAAAGGGATTAAACCCTTAATAGACCTCCCGCCTTTCTTCACTCTCACCACCTCACACTCACCTTGTTGCATCAACTTCACACTATGAAATGTGTGTAGAAATGGCTTCCTTTTATATGCCTAAAGGGTTGTCCTCTCTTATGAGAGGCAGCCATACGTAGCCGCCCTTCTACGAATAAGTCCAAATCGGAACCTCCAATCCGCCCATGTGTGGCCGCCCTTGAGAAGAAAAGTCCGCTTTTGAATTCGGCCACCGGCCATTGACTTCCGACCACCGGCCACCGGCCACCGGCCATTGACTACCGACCACCGGCCAACCGACCGGTTGTTTTCCGACCACTTTTTGGCCGCCGTCCGGCCATAATATTCCAATGAAAAGGAATATTCCGACGAGGGAAAAAAAAGTCCCTGAAAATTTTGGTTTGCGGTGAGTGATTTTCCTACACGCACGATGGCTTCTCCTCATAATGGGGGCCTTACAAATGTGCGCTTTTAGCACAGAAGATTACAAGGTAAATCAGGCTCCATGCTTAACAAAAAAGTTTTCCATTTGAAGAGAAAGGAACTTCCACCACCTCCAGCTCTAGAGGCTCGGGTGAATGCTTATAGCCTCTACTTTAATGGAGCATACAAGAGAACCAAGGATAAGGCAGCTGCAGGCATCATGGTCTTATCTCCATTGGGAGAGAGGATCCATGGTGAAGGGATCACTCTAGAAGATGTCCACTCCAACAATGAAGCAGAATATCAAGCTCTAATTCATGGCCTTTGTTGGTGCCTGGGTAATTCAATTGAGAGATTAAATTATTTTGGTGACTCCATGCTTTTGGTAAGGCAAATGCAAGGTACATGGGCTTGCAAAAATGCCAGTCTCTCTACTAAAATGAGAGAAGCCAAAGCTCTTATGAGGAGATTTAGGGAGGCACGAGTACATCATGTGCCAAGAGACCAGAACAAGGATGCAGACCACCTAGCATCATCGAAATTAAATGAGTCAATAGTGAGAGCAGTGGCCATCAAACTTCCACTTCAATAAGGAAAGGAGGACTTAGAAGATATTATGCACATTTTGGAGCAAGGAGAGGCTCCTAAACACTTGAATGCAGGGGAAAGGCGATGGTTAGCTAGGAAGGCTACCAGGTATCGCATAGTAAATGATAATTTGTATTGTCTTGGTAAGGATGGTGTGCTTAGGAGAGTGCCTTTGAAGAGTGAAATTGAAGAGATTTTAAAAGCTTGTCACGATGATGTGCGCAGAGGACACTTTGCACACGACATCACTAGTAGAAAGGTTCTACAAGCTGGGTTTACTTGGCCAAGTCTTCATCGTGATGTCAAATACTGGTGTTAAACATGTGATGAATGTCAGAAAGCAGGACCACGACGACTCATAGATGAACCTCAGAACCCAATAAAGGTATATGGGCCCTTTAAGAAGTGGGGAATTGATGCCATAGGGCCTCTACCACGCACTCAGTCAGGTAAAGAGTACATCATTATGGGAGTAGACTACATGACTAGATGGGCTGAGGCTATGCCAACCAATAGAATTACTGCTAAGGATGTGAGTCAGTTCATCTTTGACCACATCTGTTGCCGGTTTGGCACCCCTCTTGCAATACTATCTGATAGAGGACCAGGGTTTAGAGTTGACTTGGTAGGAGAACTCATGCAGAAGCTAACTATTCAGCATCAACACTCTACTCCTTACTACCCTCAGTGCAATGGCTTGGTGGAAAAGGTAAATGGAATCATTTGCAAAATTCTCACCAAACAGGTACATGCCAGGTGCCAAGATTGGGACAAACACCTGAATGGAGCTCTATGGGCCTATAGAACCTCCTTCAAAACCGCATTAGGGTACACACCCTTTCATTTGGTTTATGGAAAGGAGGCGCTTTTGCCCATTGAAGTGAAGTTAACAAGTCTTCGAATATTGGGTAGCCAGGTAGGCTCTCAAAAGGAGAAACTACATCAAAGCATTAGGGTACACACCCTTTCATTTGGTTTATGGAAAGGAGGCACTTTTGCCCATTGAAGTGAAGTTAACAAGTCTTCGAATATTGGGTAGCCAGGTAGGCTCTCAAAAGGAGAAAGTACATCAAAGAATCATGGATCTAGAGAGGCTGCAATTGGATCACGAAGAAGCCATCAACCACTACTCTCAAGAAGCAGAGAAGCAAAAAGAAAAGTTCAACAAAAATCTATCATCTAAAGACATCAAAAAGGGATCTCTAGTGCTTCGATATGACAATCGCTTCGACACTCGTAAGGATGGAAAGTTTCTTTTTCGATGGGAAGGCCCATTCTTGGTCACCAGAAAGTTCAAAAATGGCTCTTACATACTTCAAGACATTGATGGTAAAGTGCACAAGACCAGGACAAATGGATGGCATCAAAAGCCTTATCGCATCAGAATAAGGTCAGCCCAAGATCAAACAGAGTAGGCTAGAGGCATTAATACCTCTAGCCAGGTTTGGGGGGGCTATTATCTGAGCCTATCACAATTTTTTTTTATACTATATTTTGTTGGTTTTCCCTGCTTCTAAAGAAAGAGTGAGAACAACCTCTTGGAAAAATTCAAAAAATGACTTGATGGGAATTTTTCCTTGACTAGTTCACAGGAGGTGAAAGGTAGAACCTAGTGGTAAAGGGAAGGGAAAATATGTAAATGTGGAAAGAAAAGATATGATGTGTTTGTGGAGCCATGCACCCATGCTTGAAGGGTCATGAGGGGCTCATATCATCATGGATTTGGAGCCATATGATGATTCAAACAGATGGGACCCCGGTGGAAGACTTGGTGAAGGAGGGAAACAGACACATGATTTTGCTGGATTTTTCAAAAATACTTCCACTCCGATCCAAGAAAAGTTGTCTTCATCAAAGTTGTAGCTTATGAGCTAGAGATTTTGCCCATATTTGTTTAATAATTTTTGCAGCTACGGTCTAGGAAATATGGCAAAAATGGTGGACGCCAGTTTTTTCAAATGTGGTGGAGACCACCCCCTCTACCTTTACACACACACCCTTCCTTTTCCACATTGAGTCCTTCTCTAAAAATCAGCCATTAGTCTCCTCACCCTCCCCTCCTTCCTCCTCTCTCTCAAGCTCATAAAACCATCACAAATTCCTCTTCTAATCACCTCTCAAATCATGCTTAATCTTGTTGTAATTCATAAGTTTTCATTCAACCCCTTTCTATTATTACTAGATATGCATTGATTTTATGTAGATTCTTTACATTTTAAAATAAGAAAGCTCTTCGACTCAAGCTATGGAGGAAGGAGTGAAGACAACACAAGTGATGATGGAACCAATTAGTTGCAAATTGGTCAACAAATCACTTGGAAGGAGCTTCTTCATTGGTGGAATGTCCCTAATCAAGCTTCATTTGTACAAATTGCACTTGGATCTTAACCTCACTCCTAATCACTCTCTTGCCTATATAAAGAGGTCCCCCCCTTTGTAATTTCAAGTCTCCATCAGCCTCATTGAGTCTTTGTATCACTCATCATGAGCCCATATAGCTCATTCATTCATTCTATTCTTTGCACATTCTAGAGTGCAAATTGTTTTATGCTAGTAACCTCCCCTCCTCTTACTTATGTTAATTAAGAGAGATCTTTTATGTGTGTGTGAGAGTGCTTGATGTGATTTTGGCTAAATCTTGAGTTGTTGTTTAGTAATCTACATGCTATTTGTGTTGGGAGTGCTTGAAGTTATCCATTCTTGATTCTTGTCCGTGAAAATTTTGGTTTCCGGTGAGTGATTTTCCTTCACGCATGATGGCTTCTCCTCATAATGGGGGCCTTACAAATGTGCACTTTTACCACAGAAGATTACGAGGTAAATCAGGCTCCATACTTAACAAAAAGTTTTCCATTTGAAGAGAAAGGAACTTCCACCACCTCCAGCTCTAGAGGCTCTGGTCAATGATTATAGCCTCTACTTTGATGGAGCATACAAGAGAACCAAGGATAAGGCAGTTGCAGGCATCATGGTCTTATCTCCATTGGGAGAGAGGATCCATGGTGAAGGGATCACTCTAGAAGATGTCTACTCCAACAATGAATCAGAATATCAAGCTCTAATTCATGGCCTTTGTTGGTGCCTGGATAATTCAATTGAGAGATTAAATAATTTTTGGTGACTCCATGCTTTTGGTAAGGCAAATGCAAGGCACATGGGCTTGCAAAAATGCCAATCTCTCTACTAAAATGAGAGAATACAAAGCTCTTATGAGGAGATTTAGGGAGGCACGAGTACATCATGTGCCAAGAGACCAGAACAAGGATGCAGACCACCTAGCATCATCGAAGTTAAATGAGTCAATAGTGGGAGCAGTGGCCATCAAACTTCCACTTCAGCAAGGAAAGGAGGACTTAGAAGATATTATGCACATTTTGGAGCAAGGAGAGGCTCCTAAACACTTGAATACAGGGGAAAAGCGATGGTTAGCTAGGAAGGCTACCAGGTATCGCATAGTAAATGATAATTTGTATTGTCTTGGTAAGGATGGTGTGCTTAGGAGAGTGCCTTTGAAGAGTGAAATTGAAGAGATTTTAAAAGCTTGTCACGATGATGTGTGCGGAGGACACTTTGCACACGACATCACTAGTAGAAAGGTTCTACAAGCTGGGTTTACTTGGCCAAGTCTTCATTGTGATGTCAAATACTGGTGTCAAACATGTGATGAATGTCAGAAAGCAGGACCACGACAACTCATAGATGAACCTCAGAACCCAATAAAGGTATATGGGCCCTTTGAGAAGTGGGGAATTGATGCCATAGGGCCTCTACCACACACTCAGTCAGGTGAAGATTACATCATTATGAGAGTAGACTACATGACTAGATGGGCTGAGGCTATGCCAACCAATAGAATTACTACTAAGGATGTGACTCAGTTCATCTTTGACCACATTTGTTGCCGGTTTGGCACCCCTCTTGAAATAATATCTGATAGAGGACCAGGGTTTAGAGCAGACTTGGTAGGAGAACTCATACAGAAGCTAACTATTCAGCATCAACACTCTACTCCTTACTACCCTCAGTGCAATGGCTTGGTGGAAAAGGTAAATGGAATCATTTGCAAAATTCTCACCAAACAGGTACATGCCAGGCGCCAAGATTGGGACAAACACGTGAATGGAGCTCTATGGGCCTATAGAACCTCCTTCAAAACCGCATTAGGGTACACACCCTTTCATTTGGTTTATGGAAAGGAGGCGCTTTTGCCCATTGAAGTGAAGTTAACAAGTCTTCGAATATTGGGTAGCCAGGTAGGCTCTCAAAAGGAGAAAGTACATCAAAGGATCATGGATCTAGAGAGGCTGCAATTGGATCATGAAGAAGCCATCAACCACTACTCTCAAGAAGCAAAGAAGCGAAAAGAAAATTTCAACAAAAAGCTAGCATCTAAAGACATCAAAAAGGGATCTCTAGTGCTTCGATATGACAATCGCTTCGACACTCGTAAGGATGGAAAGTTTTTTTCGATGGGAAGGCCCGTTCTTGGTCACCAGAAAGTTCAAAAATGGCTCTTACAGACTTCAAGACATTGATGGTAAAGTGCACAAGACCAGGACAAATGGATGGCATCTAAAGCCTTATCGCATCAGAATAAGGTCAACCCAAGATCAAAGAGAGTAGGCTAGAGGCATTAATACCTCTAGCTAGTTTTGGGGGGGCTATGATCTGAGCCTATCACAAATTTTTTTTTAACTATATTTTGTTGGTTTTCCCTGCTTCTAGAGGTTTACAATAAAAGAAAGAGTGAGATCAACCTCTTGGAAAAATTCAAAAAATGACTTGATGGGAATTTTTCCTTGACTAGTTCACAGGAGATGAAAGGTTGAACCTAGTGGTAAAGGGAAGGGAAAATATGTAAATGTGGAAAGAAAAGATATGATGTGTTTGTGGAGCCATGCACCCATGCTTGAAGGGTCATGAGGGGCTCATATCATCATGGATTTGGAGCCATATGATGATTCACACAGATGGGACCCAGGTGGAAGACTTGGTGAAGGAGGGAAACATACACATGATTTTGCTGGATTTTTCAAAAATACATCCACTCCGATCCAAGAAAAGTTGTCTTCATCAAAGTTGTAGCTTATGAGCTAGAGATTTTGCCCATATTTGTTTAATAATTTTTGCAGCTACGGTCTAGGAAATATGGCAAAAATGGTGGACGCCTGTTTTTTCAAATGTGGTGGAGACCACCCCCTCTACCTTTACACACACACCCTTCCTTTTCCACATTGAGTCCTTCTCTAAAAATCAGCCATTAGTCTCCTCACCCTCCCCTCCTTCCTCCTCTCTCTCAAGCTCATAAAACCATCACAAATTCCTCTTCTAATCACCTCTCAAATCATGCTTAATCTTGTTGTAATTCATAAGTTTTCATTCAACCCCTTTCTATTATTACTAGATATGCATTGATTTTATGTAGATTCTTTACATTTTAAAATAATAAAGCTCTTGGACTCAAGCTATGGAGGAAGGAGTGAAGACAACACAAGTCATGATGGAGCCAATTAGTTGCAAATTGGTCAACAAATCACTTGGAAGGAGCTTCTTCATTGGTGGAATGTCCCTAATCAAGCTTCATTTGTACAAATTGCACTTGGATCTTAACTTCACTCCTAATCACTCTCTTGCCTATATAAAGAGGTCCCCCCCTTTGTAATTTCAAGTCTCCATTAGCCTCATTGAGTCTTTGTATCACTCATCATGAGCCCATATAGCTCATTCATTCATTCTATTCTTTGCACATTCTAGAGTTCAAATTGTTTTATGCTAGTAACCTCCCCTCCTCTTACTTATGTTAATTAATAGAGATCTTTTATGTGTGTGTGAGAGTGCTTGATGTGATTTTGACTAAATCTTAAGTTGTTGTTTAGTAATCTACATGCTATTTGTGTTGGGAGTGCTTGAAGTTATCCATTCCTTGTACACACATTGAGGTTAATGCTTCATTCATGGTGATAGCTCTCTCTCTCTCTCTCTCTCTCTCTCTCTCTCTCTCTCTCTCTCTCTCTTTGCGTAGCGGTCCTAGTCCACGCTTCCAAGACTAGGTGGTGCCCTCATCTCATTTCCCTTGTGGCGCAATGAAATTTGTTTTGGTGTAGAGGCCGCCATTCCAAATATCCTTTGTCACCACAATGTTTGCACCGAAGACCGCTAGTGAGGGTGATCATAGGTCATCACAGGAACATCGCACCGCTTGTGAGACCAATGTTGACATTTGGGTGGATGACCATTTGTACCCTTACAATCCTATAATCTGCTTCCATCCATCCTTTAATAGCCTTTCAACATTTCTTCAATTTCTTGGGGGGGGAGAAGCAGGCTTGTTAGGCTATTGCAAGCAGTTGTGTATGGGTGCAGGTGCTTCTTTGCATATGTGGATGCACAAATGTCAATCTCTTCACCTCAAGATGACGGCATTACAAGAGAGTGTTTCCTCTTCGGAGAGGGTGTCTAAAATTCTTGAACAACAAATGCAAGAAAAGAGTCCCACATTAAGAAGCTTGCCAACACCATCACATACTTGAAAGAAACACCCCTTGGTGCAAGGGAACGCAAACGCACGTATTCATCCATTGAAAATATTGCACATTCGGGAGGATCACGCAAATGACGAGTCACAGCCACAAGGTGATTTGGTCTTTACTTGTATAATGCATTCTTACTTCACACTATTTTCTAACTTTTTTTTTTTTTTGTTGCTAGAAAATTCATCCAAGAGGCATGCGGTGGAACAAGCCAAGATGATCGAGTCAACCTTCGCACTAGTTGTCTCAATACCCAGGATGTGATTTCTATCTTACAATCACCTGGAGGTAAGCACATTAAGGATGCAGTCACCAAGCACCTTATGCGTAAATTGAGAAATGTTGTTAGTGATAATCCTATTGGATGGCCATGGAGGTGGACCAATGAGAATTAGGCTAGAATAAATCTAGTTTAATTCATTTAAAAACACTTAATAAAAGAACCAATAAGAATTAAGCTCTCTAGAAGATTATTGGCCAGTCTCCCAAGGGGTCCAATGAGCATTCAACAGCCCAATGGCTTGCCTGCTTCCTAATGGCCAAAAGACAAAGGGGTCAAATGAGAGCTTAGTTGCATTATTTAATTATCTAAAACCCTCACAAAAGGGGAAAGGGCGACACATGTCACAAGGCTATCACTTATGCTTCTCATTTATGATTGGCTAAGCTTTGTAGGGTCCAATGGGGTGCCAGCAAGAGTAAATTCCATGAGGGGTCAACCAAGAGAGAGAGGGGGGGCTGATTTTGGGAAGGAATTATCACACACACTCTCAACCAATCCTATGTGTGGAGCAAGAAGACTCTCTCTCTCTCTCTCTCTCTCTCTCTCTCTCTCTCTCTCTCTCTCTCTCTCTCTCCCTCCTTCTCAAGCTTTAATAGAAAGCTCATCATCTACTCCAAGATTATGAGAAGGGAGGCCTACACCAAGAACTCTTGGCTTTGTGATGCAAATCCAACCAAGAGCCAAGATTCAATGCATGATCATCTCCTCTACCATGCTAAGCTTTTATGAGTGATTATGTGAGGAGATATACTTCTTTCTTGTAAGACTACTCCTTCTTCATGTCGATCTACTCTCATACCCCACTAGCTCTCACCATCTCCGAAGGTGTGTGAGGTCTTGGGTCTGAGACCGTGAGGGAATTGATGTTGTGTTTCATAAGTGTCTGCTTAATGCTTGAAGTTTCCATCTTCATTGCACTAGCTAGTTATTGAAGGACACAAAGAATTGTATTGTAAAATGCATCCCTTGATGGGGGAAACCTATAATACAAAGCCTTTTGGAGGGGGGACCAGCTCCATGTAAATCTGGTCCTCAAATGTGGTCAATAGCTTAATCTCTCTCTCTTTTGAAGTATTGTTCATGCCTATCTAGCTAGGTGTTATGATTTTTTTTTCTCTCTCCATCCAAGCACTCTTGCTATGCTCATTAGGAATCTATTCTAATGAAATGCTCACTATGTCTATGTTATTTTCTGCTACATACAAGCTACTAGGCCATTAAATGTTACATTGGTATCAAAGCACAAGGTTTCTCTTTTCTTGCTCAAGAAGGGAGGTCTAAAGCTAGCTTTAAATGGTTGATATTATTAATTGCAATTGAGTAAGTAGAATAGGGATTTTTCAGCCTTGCAGTGCACCTACCTTCGTGTAGATAACGGGGCATCACCGTCGAGATCTATGGTCTTAATAGTGGAGTCCTACGGGGCATACCTACGGCTTAACCACTATTGAGCTATTAGAATCTTGACAGGATCCGGTACTATTTTGGTGTTGAAAGACCCTCTCTTCTATTCCTTGCAATTAATGATATTTGAGCCACGGGTATAGTAGCCTGAGTGCTTTTCTAAATAGGTAAAGAGGAGTAGCAACTAGGGCTTGAAGTGCAAAAGTACACCTAAAAATATCACACACAAAAAAAAAAGAATGGATGAGAATAATAAAGAGAGTGAAATTAATGTTGATAGCTTTGATTTTGCTAATGATCAGGCTACTAATGATGCCCCTATGCTCGTTAACTACCTTGTTTCTAGGCTTGTTGAGGTTTCAACATGCCATGGGCAATCCATCCCTCCAAAGTGAAGTGCAACGACAGCTTTGTGCTCATTGGATTCTCCAAACTCCCCACCATGATGAGAGAGTACCTAGGAAGCCTCCTTGCGAGACTCCCAAAAGAGGCCTCTCTCCGATTCGAGAAGAAGAAGAAGATCCATACAAAGGGATCAAAAATTTGCTTCTTGATGACGTATATCCTTCCCAAAGGAGAACTTAAGAGCCCCCACCGAGATAGCGAGAAAAAAGTGAGTCTCCTGCCACCTCGACGGAGATGGCTCCACAAAGACGGCGGGCAAAATGCTCTCCATCACCTCCTAAACAGAGAAGAGCACACCTCTCCACACCATAATTCAAAGAGGGATAATAAAAAAACAAGAGGAGAAAAAGGCGAGAAAGAGGTCACCCTCTTCTCCATCTTCATCCTCTTCCTCTTATGAAGAAAGTGATGGTGCAGACAAGGAGGACCAAGGAAAGAAAAAGGCGAGAAAGAGTTCACCCTCTTCTCCATCTTCCTCAAATTCTTCATCTTCTAAAGAAAACGATGGTGCAACTTTTGAACCATCAAAAAGAAGAGGCCATAGGAAATCCTATGCTACGTGGAAGAGGTCGTCCAAGATCAAGAAGTTCAAAGAGGGAGGAAAGAGCATTTCTTTCCTTACCTATGATGGCACCTTTGGTGCTACAGACAAAGTCTTGGCCTTTATCCAACAATTCAATGCGGCGTTTGGAGATGAGGGCCTCACGGAGTCCTCTAAGCTACGCCATGTAGCTATGCACTTTTAAAAGTCCGCCAGGCAATGGTGGTCTAGCCTACGGTCAAACGATGAAGCTCCACGAATATGGAAAGCTTTAAGAGCTTCCATTATGAAGCAGTTTTTGGCCACCGATGCCAAAGACAAAGTACTCACCGAATGGCAAAGCTTGAAGCTCTCTCCCTACGAATCCATTCATAAATATGTAGACAAGTTTTGGGACTTACATCTCAAAGCCACTGTCTTCAAAAAGATGGATTTTGAACAGCAAAAACAACAATTTTGTGCTGGCTTAACTGAAGAAATGGCGGAGTATGTCAAATCCCAAAGGCCACAAACCATATCTGCGGTCATACACTATACCATGGTGGCTTCACGAATCAATTTCCAAATAGGGGCTAAGAGAAATCTTAAGCCCATGGAAACAAGGGTTCCAATGAGCCTAATGGGAAGGACAATGTCCAAAAGTAAGGGCAATTCCAATAGCAACAAAGCTAAGGAGAAGGGAGTTTACAAAGGCAAAAACAAACTTTCTCCTGAAGATCTTGAGCGTTATCACAAGGATAACCACTGTTTCAAGTGCGGCAAGCAAGGGCATGCGTATCGCGCTTGCCCCCAAAATAACACCTACCATGAGCCTCCTAGAGCTACCTTAGTCAAAATCCAAGAAGAGGAAGCTCACCACAAAGGACCTCCTCCATGCCATGCTTGGGAAAGGTAAGAGAACATGATGCTTTTATTCTCTTTGACCCTGGGTCTACTCACAATTTCATATCCACAGAGTTCGCCACCAAGCTAGGCATCCAAGCCTGTGAGATAGGAGATGTCCTACCCGCAGATGGTGCTTTCAAGGGGCAAGAAGCTTCAGTCACTCCCTTAATTGGGAAATTGAGGCTCCATGTCCAAATCTACGTGGACAAAGAGGACTTCTTTATCTCTTCTCTCAAGCACGTGGATGTAATCCTAGGGGCACCATGGTTTGATTGCATGGCTGACAATGTTAAATTCCCTGAAAGGAAAATCTACTTTAGGTTCAGGGAAAAAGATATGTACATAGATGCCAAAGAGATGGGTAACACCATACCCATTGTACATACTCAAGCTTTAAATAAGTAAATAAAGAGCTCTATTTTCGTGTACATGATTTTCAAAATAAACCTAATGCTTTAGCAAAAGAAAATATAAATAATCACAAGCAACTAGAGTTATCCAATTTTCTCAAGGGATTTAAAGATTTCTTTATTGATGACATCCCTTGTGAACTACCTTCTAAACGAGGTAATGATGACCATGCAATTGAACTTCTTCCAGGAAATTCACCGCCTAATAAACCTCCTTATAGATTTTCTCAAGATCAACAAGAGGATATTATGCCGCAAGTGCATGAGTTAGTTGAGTAGGGCATGGTTAGTCCTAGCTTATCTCCATTTTGCTCACTCGTGTTATTAATGCAAAAGAAGGACGGCACATATTGTATGTGTGCATGTCGACTATAGAGCACAAAATAGGATCACTATTAAAAATAGGTTTCCCATTCCACGGGTAGAAGACCTATTTGATAAGCTACAAGGGTCGACCTACTTTAGTGGGATTAACCTAAAAAGTGGCTACCATCAAGTAAAGATAGTTGATCAAGACATTGTAAAGACCGCATTTCGCACTACGTTTGGTCTTTACGAATACATTGTCATGCCTTTTGGCTTGACCAATGCACCAGCCACATTCAACCGCTTGATGGAGAAGCTATTCAGGCCTCATCGAACCTTTACTGGAGTGTTCTTTGATGAGAATTTAGAGACAAGGCTAAACTTCTCTTCAGCCTATCACCAGGGAATGGATTGCCAAAGTGAAAAGGCTAACCTAACAATTCTTAATCTACTAAAAGCCTACGTAATGGAAGTAGATCAAAGGTCCCAATGGGAGAAGTACTTACCCTTAGTGGAGTATGCCTACAATAACATTGTACATACTCCCACGGGAAAAGCACCTTTTGAGGTAATTGAGGGAAGATAAAAAATTCCCCTGGTACTTAAGGTACACA
Source organism: Adiantum capillus-veneris (assembly GCF_014529385.1). Lineage (NCBI taxonomy): Eukaryota > Viridiplantae > Streptophyta > Polypodiopsida > Polypodiales > Pteridaceae > Adiantum > Adiantum capillus-veneris. The sequence goes on from NC_140952.1 coordinate 96,720,135, forward strand.
AGAAGATCTTCGCTGCAGATGAGTATAGCCAAGACCTACAAGAATCTTTTCAAAAGATTAAGGATGCTATCTCTATCTCACAGCAAAGTCAAAAGGCTGCTGCTGATAAGCATAGAAGAGCCCAAGCCTTTAAAGAAAAGGATTGGGTCGTACTTAAATTTCCTAAGGCTTGATTAAGGCACACGACGGGCAAGAATCCTACGAGACACCAAAAGTACTATGCTAAGTTAGCAAAAAGGTACTATGGTCCCTTCTAGATTCTTAGACCAATGAATGAGATGGCCTATCAACTCAAGTTGCCCAGCCATTGGCTCATACACATTGCTTTCCATGTGAGCCTACTAAATCCTTACAAAGGAGAGCCACCTCAAGAACCAACTACTGAAGACCCATGGGAGATCGAGGACCAAGAAGAGGTGCTACAGTCCAAGTTCATTCTCCAACATGAAGGCAAGGTATTAAGAGGCAGTATGACTATCCAACGGTATCTTATTAAGTATAAGAATTATCCTTTTGAAGATGCTAGATGGATGCAAGGCATACAATTAAAGAATACCCTAAACCTTGTTAATGCTTCCCTAGAGTAAGCAAATGTACAAATGTTTAAAATGAACAAAGTTTTTGTCTTATAAGACTCTCTTTTTGTTATCATTAGAGAAAATTTGGACTCACAAAGGGGCCTTATAAGGAGTTTGACTTCCTCTCTCATGTTCAAAATGGGCGTACAGTAAAATGTTTGCAAATCAGCTCTAAACTTGGCGGAGATTTGACAGTTAGAATCTACCCTTCAAGCTCTTTCTATTGATATATAGCATGCCATGAGATATCTCATATTTTGAAAGATTTTATTTTTTATTCTCTTGTGATGTGACGACTCCGTCTAGAATCTAGAGAATCAAAAATAGAATCTTTCAAAATATGAGGAATCTTGTGGTGTGCTATATATCAATAGAAAGAGCTTGAAGAGTACATTCTAACTGCCAAATTTTCTCCAAGTTTAGAGTTGATTTGCAAAAATTTACCGCACATCCATTTTGGACATGAGAGAGGAAGTCAAACTCCTTATAAGGCCCCTTTGTGAGTCCAAATTTTCCCTAATGTTGTGCACAAATGTTAAGTAGTATGCATGCTTAGAATCAAGTTTGTGGAGCGACGTCTTCCATACACCAAGTAGAGCTTGTCACTCTACTATGGAAGATGGATAGAACTAATGTGCAAACATACTTGTGACAGCTTTAGGCTCTCAAGCGTAAAATGTTTTAGTCATCCATTCTAGAACAATGTTGTAGGGTAAGATAGGGATCCTCTACCCGCTAGAAAAAGGACTAATGAATAGGCTTTATCTTCTCTACCCCATATTCAAGGACGACTATGATTTCAAGAGAGAGGTAATGTCATAATAACTAATATCTAATTCTCCTAAATGATTTTCTCATGTTAAACTGATCATTTAATATGGACATGCACCAAGGGAGAAAAAGATAGAATGTTGGTTAAGCTGGTAGATCGGCCACAGTAGGGATCCAAAGGAGGGAAAATAGGGATGCAAAAGGGGGGCCATCTACAAAAGAGCAATGTGCAACAATGGGCTTCAAAGACCCTAAGGTTCAGCTCATTAAGACTTCAAAAATGCTAAGGTTCCAAAATTCAAAGGTAAGTCCAAATGGTCAAGCTTAGTGGAATTGGATGCTTTGTAGTATGCCAAAAAGTCTTTGCAAGCTCCTATATAGGAGGGGGTGAGCCTTTTTAGTAGGGGATGAGAGAAAAACACACACACACACAGATGCAAGCCCCTTTACACAAAGGGCATAGTGAACACATGTCAGCTCCCTAGGCCAATTGCCCACAAGGTGCACTCAAATCCTATTGCATGGCCATGAAGGTGGACCAATGAGAATTAGGCTAGAGTAAATCTAGTTTAATTCATTTAAAAACACTTAATAAAAGAACCAATAACAATTAATCTCTCTAGAAGATTATTGGCCAGTCTCCCAAGGGGTCCAATGAGCATTCAGCAACCCAATGGCTTGCCTGCTTCCTATTGGCCAGAAGACAAAGGGGTCCAATGAGAGTTTAGTTGCATTATTTAATTACCTAAAGCTCTCACAAAAGGGGAAAGGGCGACACATGTCACAAGGCTATCACTTATGCTTCTCATTTATGATTGGCTAAGCTTTGCAGAGTCCAATGGGGTGCCAGCAAGAGTAAATTTCATGAGGGTCGACCAAGAGAGAGAGGGTCGACCAAGAGGGAGAGGGGGCTGATTTTGGCAATTCATTATCACACACACTCTCACACAATCTCATGTGTGGAGCAAGAAGACTCTCTCTCTCCTTCTCAAGCTTCAAAGGAAAGCTCATCATCTACTCCAAGCTTGTGAGAAGGGAGGCCTACACCAACAACTCTTGGCTTTGTGATGCAAATCCAACCAAGAGCCAAGCTTCAATGCATGATCATCTCCTCTACCATGCTAATTACTAAGCTATGCTAAGATTTTATGAGTGATTATGTGAGGAGATATACTTCTTTCTCGTAAGACTACTCCTTGTTCCTCTTAATCTTCTCTCATACCCCGCTAGCTCTCACCATCTTCGAAGGTGTGTGAGGTCTTGGGTCTGAGATCGTGAGGGAATTGATGTTGTGTTTTATAAGTGTTTGCTTAGTGCTTGAAGTTTCCATCTTCATTCCACTAGCTTGTTATTGAACAAACACAAAGAATTGTATTGTAAAATGTCTCCCTTGATGGGGGAAACCTATAATACAAAGTCTTTTGGAGGGGGGACCGGCTCCATTTAAATCAGGTCCTCAACTATTGTCAATAGCTTAGTTTCTCTCTCTTTTGAAGTATTGTTCATGCCTATCTAACAAGGTGTTATGATTTTTGTTGCACTCTCCATCCAATCACTCTTGCTATGCTCATTAGATATCTATTCTAATGAAATGCTCACTATGTCTATGATGTTTTCCGCTACACACAAGTCACTAGGCCATTAAATGTTATAGTGGATGCAAGACATCCAGATGAAGGATAATGTAAACCTTGTAAATACTTACAATGACTCTTGTCAAAGGTAAGAATCAGGTATGAATAAAGTATATTTGATATATAATTTTGACGCTAAGATTTCTTTTGAATGTTCATAAGTTTTACGTGTATGGATACCATGAATCAAGCTTTCAGCTGCTCTGCATCTTAAGAATCTAGTAGACCTTGCCAATCTACTATGAAAGATGATTAGGGCTAAGTAAAGACATGATTACAATAGCTAATCCTTCCAAGGACCAAGTGGAAGTAGTCTCACCACTGTAAAAGAATGTCGACAGGAAAAAAACCTCTACCCAAATCAACAGGACTAGCTATGATTTTATTTTCCCTACCCCATAATTGAGAATGACGATGATTTCAAGGGAGAGATAATGTCATAAATATTAATTTCTAGACTTCCAAAAATACTTTCTAACTTAAATTGGCCACTTTAATATGGGGAAATTAAAAAGAGAGGAAGTGAAATTGATTGAGTGCTAAGTGGACCAACCCGGTCAAGGCTTGGACCAAAGGCTTGGACCAAAATGGGAAACTATTAAGTATGGAGCACCATGTATATCATGCTCTCTCTCTCTCTCTCTCTATAATCTCTTGTGTGAAAAAGTATCTCTCTTCATTAAGTGAACTACTCAACTATGTCATATTCCCTAACAGAAACTACGTTAAAGAGAAAAGGTAATTGCTAACTAATTATTTTAGTCATAGGTACAGTTCAAGGAAGGATAATTGTATCCCAGGCAGCCTTGACCAAAGGCACAAGACAAAGGAGATGACTGAGAGCAATTATAAGAGTCTAAAAATAGAAAGTGATCATGATAAGCTCAAATCCTTAGAATAACTCTTTAGACTCTAAGTATGAAGTCTGGGAAGACTTAGGATGAAGTTCTAACTTGCCACAAAATGTCTAAAATTAGTAGGTTCGGAGAGCAGCTTGGCGACACCGAGCCAAAGCACTATGCTACGGTTTTTCACAAGAGGTGAAAGTTGTAAATACCAAAGGGTGAGTTTTATTTTTTCTAAAGATTATCCTAATTTATCATGTCCTAAATTAGCAGGTAGGCTATAGCCCCATACCTCATAAGCCTCCAAGCTTTGTGCAATGGTCTTACACTTGAGCTAATTAATTAAAAGATAAGTTTATGGTTTTTATTAAATGAAAGGGAAAAGCTAAATACTAAGTTTAGATCAGCCCTTCTTCATTTAGTAAGTTGACGCTAGTCTTTGTTTACCACACTTGACTAAGCCACATGTCCAAAGTAGCACATGCTTGCTAAACAAAAGTGTGTGTGTGTGTGTGTGGTGTTTCCACTCGCCAAGAGGAGTCCCAAGAAAGGGGGGGAAGGGGAGTTCTACCATGCAAGGAAAGAGGGGCAAGTGTTGGGAATACTTGAGTTGCATTATGAGGTGTTCTCACCTCATTGGTCAAGTGTGAACCATCCTAATCTAGTTGCATACTACCGTAGCTATACAAGAGAGGGCTTGTTGCATACTAGCGTAGCTATACAAGAGAGGGCTTGTTGCATTTTTGAGGCTCTTGCTCCTCTCACACACTCACTCAAGTGCCCAAGTTGGAAAATCAAGCTCTCTCTCTCTCTCTCTCTCTCTCTCTCTCTCTCTCTGTCTCTCTTTCTCTCTCTCTCTCTCTCTCTCACACACACACACACACACACACACACACACACATGGGAGCTCTATAGATGGACTCTATGTTCAAGCTCTTGGCTATGATGCAAATCTAGGGCAATGAAAGTTTCTTCTTATCCATCTCTGCTATTCTTACTAAGTTTTGCTAAGATCTTACCCACCATGAGAAAGTGTACAGGGTATATCAATTCTCTTGCTTGCAAATAATCTCCACCTTCATCTTCGTCTTTTCCCGTAGTTCCTTTCTCCCCGCTGGGGTGTTTAGGGTTTTGGGAGGAGGATTATACCATGTAATTTTGAAGCCACCATCTCCTTGATTCAAGCAAGGCTCCACAAGTGCACAAACTTTTATTGTAACAAAGCTCTCTTTTGAGAGAATTATAATACAGGTCCTTTTGGAGAGGGGACTGGCTCCAAGAGAATCCAGTCCTCATCGAGTTTTCAATATTAACTAGTTATTCTCTTTGAATTATGTACATGGTTAAAGTGTTTTTAATGTGTGTTGTGTAAAGAAATCAGTCCGGCACGTCCTATGTTCTCCTTGATATCTCTCTCTTAACGAAAAACTCTCCCTCATAATTAAATTTCATTGAATCTAAAATTAAGTGTTAGATTCTCTAACATCAAAAAGGGAATGAAAATAAGGGTCCAAATCCACTAAGTTGCATTTCATTGATTCATAACATTTTTGTCGTGTCTTCTATAACTTCCTTTTATGCTAATTTTCTCTCTTAATCATGGCATACACGCTCTTCATTACGTAGTTCATGCTCTATTATCTTTCATGTATTTATCTTATTGTAATTCATGCTCCATGAGATGACTAAAGAGGTAGAAGGAAAATACTTAAAATCATATTGATTGAGAAGGATGGTTGATACCCAGTATGGTGTCTTGTGTTTTGATTCTTTCTTATGTTATTCTCTTTATATGTTGTGATTTTTCAATCAACTTTTTTGGTAAATTTATTTTGATTTAGTGTACCGAAGTTGTGGTGAAAGTGTTGGGAAGATATCAAGAAGCCAACATACACGCTGCTTCTTTGGGTGTCCAATATCAAGCTCTTCATTCTAGATTGCTCTTCCTCACCCTAGATGATATCAACCACTCAGCGGCGGCCAGGCATCAGAGTTATATCAAGAAGCCATGGATCTGGGCACTAAAGTGAAAGAGGTTGACCGTTTCCTAGACCACCTCTCTACTATCTCCAAAAGTATTGTTGAAGAATTCTCCCCTCCGTTACTGTATGTCATTTGATAATGGCTTACCTAGATTCCCATTTCCCCACGTAACCTTGAAAATGCTACAACTCTGTTTTATAAATCCCCAATGTGGGTAATTTTGTATATTCACCCAATGGAGGATTACATGCGTTTGAAAGATGCATTCTAGCCCCTTCTAATATAATTCACAAGTGCTTCTCTGGTAAACAAAAAAGTGTCTCCAACACTTGATTGTCGTGAGTCTTCTCCGTAATGGCATGAGTATGTACCCTTGATGAGTTTCTTAATGGGGTATTTCTCTTCCATTATTCAAATTTTTTGTAGATTTGCAATAGACTCTCTCTCTCTCTCTCTCTCTCTCTCTCTCTCTCTCTCTCTCTCTCTCTCTCTCTCTCGTGCACACACACACACACACACACACACACACACACACACACACACACACAAAGAGAGAGGCATGGTCTGCAAGCAGTGAAAAATCCGAGGGGCTTTGAGAGATCCGGTAGTGTAAGCGCAGGTTGAGAGATAAGCTTTTCGAAAGCATTGTTCTCCTTGGCAGACCATGTGTACCAAACGTTTTTCTTTGTTAGGTCATGTAATGGTCCTACTATTAGTGATAACTTTTCTATGAAGCATCTATGGTATGCACACATACCTATAAAGCTTCTTAACTCATGAAGATTCCTTGGTTTAGGCCATCCTTTTATTACCTCTAACTTTAATGGATCCATTTGGATGCCATCTTGGGAGATAATGTGACCTAAATACTGAATCTCTTGTAAGAAAAAATCACTTTTCTTTCAATTAACATAAAGTTTATTCTCTCTTGGAACTTGAAATATTACCTGGAGGTGTTGGTTGTGTTCGTCTAATGAATCAGAGCAGATGGTGATATCATCAAAGAAAACTTCAGTAAAGGTTCGGTGAGGCCTGAATAGCTTCTCCATCAAGCGGTTGAATGTGGTTGGTGCATTCGTCAAGCCAAAAGGCATGACAATGTATTCGTAAAGACCAAAGGTAGTGCAAAATGTGGTCTTTACAATGTCTTGATCAACTAGCCTTATTTGATGATAGCCACTTTTTAGGTCAATCCTATTAAAGTAGGTCGACCCTTGTAGCTTATCAAATAGGTCTTCTACATGAGGAATGGGAAACCTATTCTTGATAGTGATCCTATTTAGTGCTCTATAGTCGACACACATACGATATGTGCCGTCTTTCTTTTGCACTAATAGCACAAGAGAACAAAATGGAGATGAGCTAGGCCTAACCATGCCCTTCTCAACTAACTCATGCACTTGCAGCATATTCTCCTCTTGTTGAGCTTGAGAAACTCTATAAGGAGGTTTCTTAGGCGTTGAGCTTCCTGGAAGAAGATTAAATGCATGGTCATTATTGCCTAATTTAGGAGGTAGCTCACAAGGGATGTCGTCAACAAAAACATCTTGAAACCCCTTGAGAAAATTGGATAACTCTAATTCCTTTTGATTGTGTATATTTTCTTTTGCTAGAACATTAGGTTCATTTTGAGAATCTTTAACAAAAATCATGTACACGGAAATAGATCTCTTTATTGACTTGTTGAAAGATTGTGTATGTACAATGGGTATAATGTTACCCATTTCCTTAGCATCTATATACATATCTTTTTCCTTGAACTTAAAGGAGATTCTCCTTTCAGGGAATTTAACATTGGCAGCCATGCGATCAAATCATGGTGCCCCTAGGATTACATCCTCATGCTTGAGAGGATAGATAAAGAAAACCTCTTTGTCCACAGAGCTTTGGACATGGAGCCTCAATTTCCCGATTAAGGGAGTGACTGAAGCTTCTTGCCCCTTGAAAGCACCCTTTGCGGGTACTAGGACATCTCCCATCTCGTAGGCTTGTATGCCTAGCTTGGTTGCCAACTCTATAGATATAAAATCATAAGTAGAACCAAGGTCAAAGAGAATAAAAGCATCATGTTCTCTTACCTTTCCCCAAGCATGGCATAGAGGAGATCCTTTGTGGTGAATTTCCTCCTCTTGGATTTCGACCAAGGTAGCTCTAGGAGGTTCATGGAGGGTGTTCTTTTGGGGACAAGCGTGGTAAGCATGGCCTTGTTCACCGCACTTGAAACACCGATTATCCTTGCAATATCGCTCAAGCTCTTCAGGAGAGAGTTTATTTTTTCCTTTGTAAACTCCCTTCTCCTTAGCTTCGTTGGAGTTGCCCTTAGGAGACTTTTGGACATTGTCCTTCCCCTTAGGCTCATTGGAACCCTTGTTTTCAGGGGGCTTATAATTCCTCTTAGCCCCTGTTTGGAAATTGGTTCGAGAGGACACAATAGTATGATGTATTACCGTCGATATGGTGCGTGCCCTTTGGGATTTGACATACTCCGCCATTTCTTCGATTGAGCCCGCACAAAATTTTTTCTTTTGCTCTCCAAAATCCAACTTTTTGAAGACAGTGGCTTCGAGTTGTAGGTCCCAAAACTTGTCTATATATTTGTGGATGGATTCATAGGCAGAGAGATGCAAGCTTCGCCATTCGGTGAGTACTTTGTCTTTGCCATTGGTGGCCAGAAACTACTTCATAATGGAAGCTCTTAAAGCTTTCCATGTTCTTGAAGCTTCACCGTTGGCCCGTAGGCTAGACCACCATTGTCTGGCGGACTTTTGAAAGTGCATAGCTGCATGGCGTAGCTTAGAGGACTCCGTGAATCCCTCATCTCCGAACGCCGCATCAAATTGTTGGATAAAGGCCAAGACTTTGTTTGTAGCACCAAAAGTGCCATCGTAGATAAGGAAAGAGATTCTCTTCCCTCCCTCTTTGAATTTCTTGAGCTCGGATGACCTCTTCCACGCAGCATAGGATTTCCTATGGCCTCTTATTTTTGATGGTTCAAAGGTTGCACCATCACTTTCTTCAGAAGATGAAGAATTTGAGGAAGATGGAGAAGAGGGTGACCTCTTTCTCGCCTCTTTCTTCGCTTGATCTTCATTGTCTTCACCATCACTTTCATAAGAGGAAGAGGATGAAGAAGATGGAGAAGACGGTGTCCTCTTTCTCGCCTTTTTCTTCTCTTGCGTTTTGTCAACCCTCTTTGAAGTATGGTTTGGAGAAGTATCCGATGGTCTTCTCCAGTTTGGAGCTCATGGAGAGCCTTTATCCCGCCGTCTTTGTGGAGCCATCTCCACCGAGGTGGCAAGAGACTCACATCTTTCTCGTTCCTTTGGTGGAGGCTCTTGAGTTCTCCTTTGAGAAGTAGATGCGTCATCAGGGAGAAAATTTCTGAGCCCTTTAGATGGATCCTCTTCTTCTTCCCGAATCCGAGAGAGGCCTCTTTTGGAATTCTCTCAAGGAGGCTTCGTAGGTGCTCTCTTGTCATGGTGGGGAGCTTGGAGAATCCCATGAGCACGAAGCTGCCGTTGCACTTCACTTTGGAGGGATGGATTGCCCATGGCTTGTTGAAGCCTAGAAACAAGATAGTTAACAAGCATCAGGGCATCATTAGTAGCTTGCTCATTAGCAAAATCAAAGTTATCAACATTAATTTCATTCTCTTTACTATTGTTACCTATTCTAACAACTTTTAGGTGTACTTTGGAACTTCAAACCCTAGTTGCTACTCCTCTTTACCCCTTTAGAAAAAGCACTCAAGCTACTGTACCCGTGGCTCGAATACCATTAATTGCAAGGAATAGAAGAGAGGGTCCTTCAACACCAAAACAGCACGGGCTCCTGTCAAGCTTCTAATAGCTCAATAGTGTTTAAGCCATAGGCAAGCCCCATAGGACTCCACTATTAAGACCATAGCTCTCGATGGTGATGCCTCGTTAACTGCACAAAAATAGGTGCATTGCAAGGCTGAAAAATCCCTATTCTACTTACTCACATACAATTAATAGTACCAACCATATATAGCTAGCTTGAGGACCTCCCTTCTTGAGCAAGAAAAGGGAAACCTTGTGCTCTGATACCAATGTAACATTTAATGGTCTAGTAACTTGTGTGGAGCGAAAAATAGCATGAAGATAGTGAGCATTTCATTATAATAGCTTCCTAATGGGAATAACAAGAGTGCTTGGGTAGGGAGAGCAACAAAAAGTATAGCACCTAGTTAGATAGCATGAACAATACTTCAAAAGAGAGAGAGATTAAGTAATTGACAACAGTTGAGGACCAGATTTTCATGGAGCCAGTCCCCCCTCCAAAAGGCTTTGTATTATGGTTTCTCCCATCAAGAGAGACATTTTACAATACAATTCTTTGTGTTCCTTCAATACTAGCTAGTGCAATGAAGATGGAAACTTCATGCACTAAGAAAAAAACTTATCACAACATCAATTCCCTCACGGTTGCAGACCCAAGACCTCACGCACCTTTGAAGATGGTGAGAGCTAGCGGGGTATGAGAGTAGATTAAGAGGAAGGAGTATTCTTACGAGAAAGATGTACATCTCCTCACATAATCACTCATATTAGCATAGCTTAGCTTAGTAATTAGGATGGTAGAGGAGATGAGCATGCATTGCAGCTTGGCTCTTTGTTAGATTTTCATCACAAAGCCAAGAGTTGTTGGTGTAGGCCTCCCTTCTCACAAGCTTGGAGTAGGAGATAAGCTTTCCATTAAATCTTGAGAAAGAGAGAGAGTCTTCTTACTCCACACATGATATTGTGTGAGTTTGTGTGTGATAAAACCTTTGAAGAATAAGCCCCCTCTCTCTCTCTTGGTCGATCCCTCTTGCTATTTGTTGTTGCTAGCATCTATTGGACCTCCCCAGGCTTAGCCAATGGTAATTAAGCAGCATAAGTGATATCCTTCTGACATGTGTCCCCCTTTCCCCTTTTGTGAGAGCTTTAGGTAATTATTTAATTCAACTAAACTCTCATTGGACCCCTTTGCCTCCTAGCCAATCGGAATCAGGCAAGCCATTTGCCTGCTGAATGCTCATTGGACCCCTTGGGAGACTATCCAATAGTCTTCTAGAGAGCTTAATACTAATTGGTTCTTTTATTAAGTGTTTTTAAATTAATTAAACTAGATTTACTCTAGCCTAATTCTCATTGGTCCACCTCCAAGGCCATCCAATAGGATTTGAGTACACCTTGTGGGCATCTGGGCTAGGGAGCTGACAGGTGTCCCTCATTCCCTTTGTGTAAAGGGAGCTTGTGTGTGTGTGTGTGTGTGATTTTCTCTCCCATCCCCTACTTGCAAGGCTCGTCCCGTCCTATGTAGGGATGGATGAAGACTTTTGGGGCACATACAAAGCATCCAATTTCCCTAATGTTTGACCTTTGGACACAACCTTTGAATTTTGGAACCTTAACATTTTGGAAGTCTTAATGGGCTGAACCATAGGGTCTTTTAAGCCCATTGGTGTACATAGCTCTTTTGCAAATGCCCCCCCCTTTGGATCCCTATTCTCCCTCCTTTGGATCCCTACTGTGGACGGTCTGCTAACTTAACCAATATTCTAGTTTTTTCTCCCCTGGCACTTCCCCATATTAAATAATCAATTTAACATGAGAAAATCATTTACAAGAATTAGATATTGATTATTATGACATTACCTCTCTCTTGAAGTCATAGTCATCCTCGACTATGGGGTAGAGAATATAAAGCATATTCATTAGTCCTTTTTACTGGCGGGTAGAGGATCCCTATGTTACCCTATGACATCGTTCCACAATGGATAACTAGTCCATTTGGCGCTTGAGAGCCTGAGGCTGTTGCAAGCATGTCTGCACATTAGCCCTATCATCACCATAGTAGAGTGACAAGCTCTACTTGGTGTTCGGGAGACGTCATCTCTGCAAACTTGATCTAAGCATGCATACTACTTCATTTTTGTGCACAATAAAGAAAAAGAGAGTCTTATACGACAAATATTTTTTTCATTTTCTAAAATTTGTACATTTGCTTACTCTTGGGAAGCATTCTAAGCATTGACAAGGTTTAGGTTATCCTTTAATTGTATGCCTTGCATCCATCTAGCATCTTCAAAAGGATAATTCTTAAACTTAATAAGATAACGTTGGATAGTCTTACCGCCTCTTAGTACCTTGTCTTCATGTCGGAGAACGGACTCAGGCTGCAGCACCTCTTCTTGGTCCTCGATCTCCGGTGGGTCTTCAATAGTTGGTTCTTGAGGTGGCTCTCCTTTTTAAGGCTTTAGTAAGCTCACATGGAAAGCATTGTGTATGAGCCAATGACTAGGCAACTTGAGTTGATAGGCCATCTCATTGATTGGCCTAAGAATCTGAAAGGGACCATAGTACCTTTTTGATAACTTAGCATAGTACTTTTGGTGTCCCATAGGATTCTTGCCTATCATGTGCCCTAATCGAGCCTTGGGAAATTTTAATAAGACCCAATCATTTTCTTTAAAGGCGTGGGCTCTTTTGTGCTTGTCAGAAACAGCCTTTTGCCTTTGCTGTGAGATAGAGATAGCATCCTTAATCTTTTGGAAGGATTCTTGTAGGTATCGGCTATACTCATCCCATGTACCTTAAGTAGCAAGGGACTTTTTGATCTTCCCTCAATTAACTCAAAAGGTGCTTTCCCTGGAAGTATGTACAGTGTTATTTTAGGCATACTCCACTAAGGGTAAGTACTTCTCCCATTGGGATATTTGATCTACTTCCGCTACATAGGCTTTTAGTAGATCGAGAATTGTTAGGTTAGCTATTTCACTTTGGCCATCCGTTTGCGGGTGATAGGCCGAAGAGAAGTTTAGCCTTGTTCCTAAATTCTCAAAGAGACCCTTTCAAAAATTACTGGTCATTCTAGGATCTCTATCCGACACTATGGACATTGGCAAGCCATGGTACTTGAAGATTTGTGAAATGAAGAGGGTTGCCATTTGATGGGCTTTGATAGTCTTTTTGACAGGTATAAAATGAGCTTGTTTACTGAACCTGTCTACTATCGTCCTTATTCTCATATTCACATGGATAGACTTAGGCAATCCAAAGATAAAATCTATGGATATGCTCTCCCATGGTGAATTAGGGATTGGCAAAGGTTGAAGCAATCCAGGTTCCTTCCCTCTATCAAACTTTGTCTTTTGGCATACCACACATTTAGAAACATGAGTCTTGTATGTTTGCTTTCATAGTAGGCCAATAGAAATATGTTTCAATTTCTTTTAGGGTAGACTAAATACCTCTATGTCCTGCATAAGGAGGATCATGAGATTCATACATTACTTTCTCACGTAGTGAGCTAGTAAAGCATAGTCTATTGCCATAGATAAGATAACCATCTTGTAAAGTAAGTGGTTCCTCTTTCTTCCCTAGTGCAAGGACTGAAATCACATCTCTAAAATCGGGATCAATAGCATACTCATCTATCATAGAAGATAGATCATTGTGAGTTGCTAAGGAAACCGCATTCACTCTCGGCCGTCTTGAGAGTGCATCTGCTACTTGTTTATGCTTGCCAGCAATGTGAGCAATATGAAATGAAATTGCGAAAGAAAGTTTTCCCACACTACAAGAGGTTGTGTGCTCTTGTGACGCTTGTTAGCGATGGAAATACATTGGGTTTTTATAATCCCTGACGTCGCTAAGACCGTCGCTAACAGCGTCGATACGGCAACGTTGCTATAGGCGTCGCTATAGCAGTCGATATACGCGTCGCTATAACCGTCGCTATATAGCGACACCTATAGCAACGATTATAGCGACGTTTGTAGGCCATCTATAGAGACGTTTATAGCGACGCAACAGAGCCTTATATAGAGACGTTCATAGCGACGCCCGAGAGGAAAAAATGTTGGTGGCAGGGCATTCATCAACCATATTGACTGTTTCGTTAATTGATTCACCTTTGAAAAAAAGTGCAAAGGTAGATATAAACCCAAAATAGTCAACCACAAGACAATATAACCATTAACTCCATCATCCATAGTACGTATTGTTTGCAAAATAAAGATACAAAACTGACAAGCGTGAATTGATGAAAGTAAATCAATGACAATTGTACACATCACAGGCAAAATCACTTGATTGTTAAACTTTGCAAATGTAATAGTTACAACACCATTGTCATTATTGAAAAAATATACATGGTTTTCAAAAAGACGTATAAAAGTCGTCTCATGATACATAAGCTATGACAAAAAGAAACTAATGCTGTCTAGCTACGGCTAGACTGACGTCGTTTAATTAGACGTCTCATCGCGTCCAAGCGGCGTATCTGTCGGATTCTGCAAAAAAAAAAACAATAAGACAGCTTTTTGTAAGTATGAACATATAGCGACGTTTATAAAACAATACAACAAATAGAAAAGAGTAAACCCTAATACTAACCATGCCGTGGCGAGAACTCAGAATGTCCATCAGGGCGTTTAATCCCTTCCTGCCTGCGTACTCGCGTTCGTACCGTGTGGAATCACGTCCTGTCTCATCGACCACTCTCAAAACATACAAAGAATCCATTATGTTAGAATTTAAAAACCCATAAACCCTAAACTATCAAACATAAAGAGCAATGCGAGAACACTTACAAAATCAACCTCACATGATGCCCACCCACCGCTCCCCAAGTGGTGCGAGCTCCCTGCCTCTACTCGCGCTCTGGCTGCCTCCTTTTGTTGATTCCACTTGTCGAGATTCTCGTGCGCAGCTTTCTTCGCATTCTTCCAATCTTCTTTGGCCAGCCAATCTGGTCTGTTCCACCCATGCTTGATTGCTTTTTGCACTTCGGAACGCTTGTGCTTGCAGTATTCGCGCATTCAAACCTTCATCACTTCTTCATTGAAGCGCTCATCCCGTGTTGGAACGGGAAACTGGTCATGAACCATGCTGATGACTCTATCTTTTAAATCATTCGGTACTTCACTCTAGGTGTTTAGTATGTAGTATCTAAACACATGAGAGCAAAGACAGTGCATGTGTGAAATCACCTTCTTGCCTTCATCATGCAAGATGTGTTGGGATATAGGCGCCTGTGCCTTGCCCGGCCGCCTAGAGTCGGGGCGCCCACTGACTTGTATACCTTATACATAGCATTTAAGTGTATAGGGGGCTGCTCACTCTTTGAGTCTCCCCACCCATATCTGTGTGCCGTGTGTCTCCTTCTCTCTCTCACTCTCCGTCTGTGGTGCTCTCCGATCCCCTTCAGTTGGTATCAGAGCGATAGGTGTGAGAGCGTAGATGGACGGCTTCGCGATGAACTCGTCGACTATGATGGAGAGCAAGTGCAAAGGTTGGTTTTGGAGGATATGTATGGTCATATGTGGTACTCTTTGTGTGCATTTGCTGGACACAGGTCTGCAGATATTATGCATGTATGTTGAGTGTAGTTTGATGCGCATTGATTGCTCATTGTATTGAGCTTGCAGGACAATGGTTATCTTGTGTTGATAGCCATTGTGTGTCGAAACTCTGGCGAAATTTCCTAGGAGTTTTATGTGCATCATTTATACGATCTAGGTAGAGATTGCGGCTTGCACTCAGCATTTGCGTGCGGTGTTCTCTGTAGGTAGGAGATTTATGTGTGTGTATGCATCGATACCGCATAGTGTGGGCTTGGTGATTAGCTCACGGTTTGACAGGCGTACAATTATCTTGGCACACTCACAAGAGTGAATATTGTGATGGCTTGTGTGGCTACGAGCTAGGTAGCCGGATTCGAGTCATATTGACTTGTGATTTTGTGCAAGGTTTTGCACGGTTATTGGTGCAATTTTGCATCAGGTTTTGAGCCATATTTGGAGACTTTTGTTGATGCAATTCGAGCCAGTTTAGGGCTGATTTGGTTGACATTTGCTACTTATTGTTGGTTGCTCTTTTGCGAGAATTATGGCTGATTTTTCATTTGACTTCCAGCGTTATGGTTTGACACAGTTTGATGCAGATTTTGTTGCTTGGAAGGAGCATATGCTTGTTGCATTGGCGGATTTGGGGCAAGATACTTGCGTGGTTTATCGGCGAAGCCCAAGTCTATGCGTGATGATGATTGGCAGGATCTTGATGAGTTAGCCATGTCTATGATTCGTTTGCATCTGGTTGAGTCTATTTACTGGGAGGTCTCGAGGGAGACTACAACTCATGCTTTATGGCAGAGTTTACATGCTATGTACGCAACATCCATGTCTACAGGGGAGTCTAGTCCCACTTCTATGTCCATGGGAGAGATTAGTCCCACACGCAAGTCTCGACAGCATAGAGACTTGACTTGTTGGCATTGTGGACATAGAGGGCACATTAGATGTCAATGTTTCAGGCATTTGAGACTACAGAGGCGACAGATGTGTGATGCAGATTTGGGCATGACAGATGCTAGTGAGATCAGTACGGTGGTTACTGAGTATTCTTGTGACGACGATGTCACATTTACATCTAGCTTGTCTTCAAACGATCTTATGTCTACGGATTGCATATCGGATTGCACATTGTCTTCACATTGGTTACTAGATTCAGATGCTACTTTCCATGTCACGTCGCATCGTGAGTGGTTTAGCACGTTTTCTAGTGGGAGACTTGGTTGTGTGCACATGGCTGATGGTGTTGTGTATGACATTGAGGGTGCAGGAGACGTATGTTTGTCCTTGCCCAGTGGTATGAGATTTACCCTACGTCATGTGCGTTATGTTCCAGATTTGACGATGAGTTTCATCTCCATTGGTCATCTCAGGGATAGTGGATGTCGGGTATCGCTGCTTGAGCGACCTTTTGCGTTGCATTTGGGTTCGCTAGTGATTGCAAGAGGTGCTACAGTTGGCACATGGTACCCATTGCACGTAGTACTGATGTGAGATAGTCGAGTCTCAATATTTTTGTAGCCATGCAGAGAGTGAGAGACCCGGACAGTCTCTTTTTCTCATGGGTTGCAAGGTGCTTTGCATGGAGTGCAGAGTAGTGAGCTCGTTGTGCACACAGCTGGGGCACGACTTGAGCAGTCACACAGAGACGTGACAGAGTCAGACATGCATGCTTTGCTAGTGACTGAGAAAAGCAGAGAGTCAGTTGTGTGAGATACTCCTATGCAGGATAGACAGGTAGAGCGGTCTTGCTCTAGTGAGTCACGACAGGAGGACGTTCTGCAAGAGTCTATGCATAAGGAGTTAGAGCATGAGAGCTCTAGTGAGTCACAGCAGATTAAGGTCATGTTTGCAGTGGATGATTGCAAAGGAGGCTGAGACGTTAGCGATTATGCAATCACTCCTTTCTATGCTCGACAGTGAGCATGGGGATATAGTTGTGCAGGATATGTCTTCCAACAGACACCTAGAGCAGCTGGTTTGCTCTGAGGTTGTACGATAGGTTGACGCGTCTTTTGTGGACGATCAGGAGATGCATGTGGTTGACACACCTTGTCAGTCAGAGATGCCTATTGCCAAGGATATATATGTTGATGCATGGTCCGTAGAGCTAGCAGGGCCCGCTAGCTCTGCATCGGCATTCAGTGGTCTCATGTATGAGATGCTGATCTTGAGACCGGATATCACAGCTGCAGTGGGAGCATTTGCAAGTGGGGTTGTCAGTCGTTTTTGAACTGATGATTGCATAGTGCACGAGGGAGATATGAAGGTATTACGTACATACTTGAAGTACATGTGCGGTACATCTGGTGGTGTATGGACTTACACGGGAGCAGGACAACTAGATGCACACGATCACAGCCAGCCAGTCAGTGGACATCGATTGAGATAAATTTTCTCTCCCCTTTTGTAGTCTTTAGACTAGGTTCTCTTGCTTAAAGACACATTCGCCTTTAAGTGGGAGGTTGTTGGGGTATAGGCGCCTGTGCCTTGCCCGGCCGCCCAGAGTCGGGGTGCCCACTGACTTGTATACCTTATACATAGCATAAGTGTATAGGGGGCTGCTCACTCTTTGAGTCTCCCCACCCATATCTGTGTGTCGTGTGTCTCCTTCTCTCTCTCACTCTCCATCTGTGGTGCTCTCCGATCCCCTTCAAGATGATGCCGCCGTTGAAGTGGACGGAGTAAGGCAAGCCCTCTCTCCGCTGACGCGTAAACCTGGGTATCTCAACAGGGGTCTCTAGAGGCGTTTCGACCGGATTGCGGACATCAGGTGTCTCCACCAGAGTCTGAGCCCCGAAGCGAGGAGTGTCCACTAGAGTGACTCCTGGAGGAGTAGCTAGTGGTGTGTAGCTGCTAGAAATGGTAGTCAGCCGCGCAAAACCTAGTGTCGATGGCGATGTCGTGGCTGGTGTCGGGGCGGGCAAAGAAGGGGAGGGTAAAGAGCCTCGTCGAACACGACGCGGTGTCAAAGCATCGGTGGCGGCATCCCCACAACAACCGCCACCACTAGAGCGCCAATGCCTAGACGAGTGTGTGAAGATCATCTCATCGACACCGAAGCTTCGAAGCACGTTGAATGATCCAAAATAGAGAAAGATGCGGATGGAGTAGGAACACGCGATGGTGTGCCAGAGCAATGACGCTCCACGTACCACTGTCTCTGCTGGGGTGACAAAGAAGAAAGGAACTCCTCATCATCCATACCTGCATTAAACACACGAACATTTAAACTTAATATTGAATGAATGGAGAAGAAAACATGGACAAGTAGATAGATAGATAGATAGAGAGAGAGAGAGAGAGAGAGAGAGGGATTCTTGTGTAGAGAGTTTTCATTGAATGAGGGTGAATTTGTAAAAGCACTGCGCTCCGAGTGCGATGGAGACTAAAGCTGCAATCGCGAAGGAAGTTCGTATCTGCTCATAGATGTTGCTTGTCCCACCACTAAATCTAGTTGATAGGGTGAAAGAGACGCTAAGAAGCAGTAGTAGTTCTTCTTAGCGTCTCTTTTACCACTAAATCTAGTTGATCGGGTGAAAGAGACGCTAAGTAAGTAGTAGTAGTGATTCTTAGCGTCTCTTTCACCAGATCAATTAGATCTAGCTGCATCTATGAGCAGAGACAGATCACTCCCTTCGCGATTGCATCTTCAATCTCCATCGCACCCGGAGCATAGTGCTCATCGTCCCTGCTTGTGAGAACATACCTAAAGCATACGTACCTGGAGTGGATGCAAAGACCATTAAATACAATGACGCAATGATGCAATGATGCATATAAATAGAAATGGACAAAAAGCTACGTGAACACAATATTTATTATAAAGCGGAGCAAAATTTTTCAAAACAGAGAATCGTACAAGAATCCCAACTATCTCTTTCTTTTTTGACGTAGAACTTGAAGGTGCTTGTAGCTTTGGAATGTTCAAAGGCTAGCAGTAACAGAACGTGTTCTTCTTCTATTCAACTTGAGTGATGGAAGAGGCAAGTCGATAACTTAGAATTTTCAATCAAAAGAGAGAGAGAGAGAGAGAGAGAGAGAGAGAGAGAGAGAGAGAGGGAGAGTGCACACAATCAAATCTTGCAGTCGACCAACCAGGTGGTGGAGCTGCATGTGGCCATGGATTGCCCAGGATGTGAGCGCAAAATCAAAAGAGCGTTATACAACATGGAAAGTACTTAGAGAGCCAGAGTGTTTACAAAACAGAGCAAAATTGTTCAAATACAATATTTATGTCTTTAAGAGATCTCTCTCTCATCCTCGCATAGCTCAGCATAACTTCCTATATCTATATAGAGCTCTCCGTTTAAATAGATGTCCTCCGTTTCATTTTGTAGATACTCTGCATGCACCCCATAGAGAGTAGCAGCTTGATGCTCGTCTGACACAACCTCAACGGCTTCTGACTGACCATCTTCTCTGATCTCCTCCATTGATGCCGCTGTGATTGGCACATGGTAGCCTTTATACATCCGTCCACTACGAGGGGCTACCTCTATGACGTGCCACCAATTTGATGTAGACTTTGTAGGATGAAATATCACCTGCCAGAGCCACATAACTTACATGAGAGCTTCCAAGCACATAAATTCTAAAATGGGATGTTAACTATTTACATACTTACTTGTTCACAATGCTCGGGTAGTACGAAAGTGTCTGTTAGGTCAGTCCATTTCTTAGTTGAATCCACCTCAAGAAAACCAGACTCTCCTCTACGCACAGTAGCGTTGCAACCCTCCATGATTATCTTGAACCATTGCACGTCGAACAAGTCGACAAAAAATCCTCTATAATCGATCCTCAAAATCTCTTGTAGCGTGCCGAAGTAAGTGAGTTCCGCCACCACGGGATCTGCATCAGAGGACCGTCGTCGACTAGACTGTTCAAATTTTGCCATGATTCCACAATCTTGAGTAAAACGCTTTTTGTCGATCCGTTCCACCCTAAAATCTCGACCTTTACACCATGATGTTTTGTATGACTTATACTACAACGAACAAAGATTATGAGTGGCCGTTCAAACATCTAGAAAGTCACTAGTTGTACATTGCAAACTTACCTTGGTCGCACAACCCCTAGAGTACTCCCACTCTTCCTCAGTCACTTCTTCATCACACTGTTGTGCGCTTTTCAATTGGTTGTGCAACCATTTTAAGCTCATGAATGTTGGTAGGCTCTCCAGACCCGTCGGATAGTGCATCGGTGGTCGTCTTCCCCGTCTCCACTCGATTTGTGTCCTTTGTTAAGTATGGAGCCTGATTTACCCTTGTAATTTATGTGGTAAAAGAGCACATTTGTAAGGCCCCCATTATGTGGAGAAGCCATCGTGCGTGAAGGAAAATCACTCACCCGAATATTCTTTTTTTCCGGAATATTATGGCCGGACGGCGGCCGAAAAGTGGTTGGAAAACAACCGGTCGGTTGGCCGGTGGCCGGTAGTCAATGGCCGATGGCCGGTGGTCGGAAGTCAATGGCCGGTGGCCAGTGGTCGGAAGTCAATGGCCAGTGGCCGGTGACCGAATTCAAAAGCGGACTTGTCTTCTCAAGGACGGCCACACATGGGCGGATTGGAGGGTCCGATTTGGACTTATTCGCACAAGGGCGGCTACACATGACTGTCTCTCATAAGAGAGGGTAGCCCTTTTGGCCTATAAAAGGAGGCCATTTCTACACACATTTCATAGTGTGAAGTTGATGCAATAAGGTGAGTGTGAGGTGGTGAGAGTGAAGCAAGGCGGGAGCTCCATTAAGGGTATAATCCCTTTGTAAACTACTTCTTGTTTTGAAGTACTAAAGCCATTAAGTGGCTGCTTTCCCGTGGACGTAGCCCACATTGGGTGAACCACGTATATCGTGTGTACTCTCTCTCTCTCTCTCTCTCTCTCTCTCTCTCTCTCTCTCTCTCTCTCTCTCTCTCTCTCTCTCTACTCTATAATCTCGTGTATATAAATCTGTCTCTCTCCATTAAGTAATCTACTCAATTATCTATTTAGCTACGTCTTATTTCCTAACAACTGGTATCAGAGCAAGGTTTGCTCGTAGCTAAATTATCTCAAGGAAAGGATTCCTTGAATTGAGTGGGAGTTATGGCGGAGGAAGGGAAGCTCAAGATTGAGAAGTTCAACGACAAAAACTACCAACATTGGAAGATGCTGATTGAAGACTATCTCTACCAGAAGGACCTCTATTTGCCACTAGGCGGTCTTGCGAAGAAGCCCGCAACAATGGCAGATGAAGCATGGATTGTCCTTGATCGAAAGGCACTAGGAACAATCCGGTTAAGCTTGGCGTCAACGGTGGCCTTCAATGTTTTGGAGATGAAGACCACGGAGGACTTGATGAAGTCACTTGACGACTTCTACGAGAAACCATCGGCATCCAATAAGGTATTTCTTATGAAGCGCTTGTTCAATCTAAAGATGGCAGAGAATGGTTCAGTTACAGAACACCTAAATGACTTTAACACAAACATAAGTCAACTTCGATCAGTGAAAATCAATTTCGATGACGAAGTGCGAGCTCTCCTTATACTATCATCTATACCGGATAGTTGGGACAGCCTTGTGATGTCTGTAAGTAATTCTATCTCGGGCACAAATACTCTTAAGTTTGATGATGCTGTGGGTGTTCTCCTAAGCGAGGAAATGCGAAGGAGAAGCACAGGAGAATCATCAAGTGCTGCACTATCAGTGGAAACAAGAGGAAGGCTTAAGGAGAGGTTCAAAAACCAAAAGGGTCGTGATCGCTCAAGACGAAGCAAGTCACGCACAAAGTCAGTTCTTGAATGTTGGAACTGCGGCAAGAAGGGCCACATCAAGAAGGATTGTTGGTCCAAGAAGAAGAAGGAGACAAAGTCTCAAGACAACAAGCCAACATCGGAGGCCAATGTGGCAAGTAAAGTAGAGCAAGATGCTCTAATTCTCTCATTAGACAATGTGTCTAATTCCTGGATAGTAGATTCCGGGGCTTCATTCCATGCGACACCACACAAGCAACATTTCCAAGACTACACCAAAGGTAATTTTGGGTATGTATACTTGGGAGATGATGAAGCTTGTGAGATTGTCGGCAAAGGTACAGTTTCTGTCAAAACTGCTAACGGAAATGAATGGAAGCTTAAAGATGTTAGGCATGTTCCTTCTCTTCGCAAAAATTTGATCTCTACAGGACAATTGGACGATGAAGGTCACAACATTTCATTCGGAAACAAACGGTGGAAGATCTCAAAGGGATCTTTGGTGGTTTCCAAGGGTGAAAAAGTCAGTACACTTTACTTGTGTACTGTTAGCACGCAACCTTCAGCTTGTGCAGCAACTACAGAAGTTGACAGTGCGGTGTGGCACTACCGACTTGGGCATATGAGTGCCAAAGGAATGCAAATCCTTCAAACAAAGAAGCTTCTACCAGGTTTGAAAGAAGTGGACTTAGAGTTCTGTGAAGATTGTGTTTATGGTAAACAAAAGAGGGTAAAATTTCAAAAATCAGGAAATGAAAGAAAAAATAAAAAACTTGAGTTGGTTCATTCTGATGTTTGGGGTCCTGCAAGTACACCATCACTTGGTGGCTCATTGTACTATGTAACATTCATAGACGATGCGACTAGAAAAACATGGGTTTATGTCATGAAGAATAAATCCGATGTATTTTCCATATTTCAAAGGTGGAAAGCCTTTGTGGAGAATGAAACAGGTACCAAGGTTAAATGCCTCAGATCCGACAATGGAGGCGAATATTGCAGCCAAGCTTTTGAAAGCTTTTGTGCTAGCAATGGCATTCGGAGGCAAAGGACAACCCCAAGGACACCTCAACAAAATGAGATTTCGGAAAGGATGAACAGGACAATCATGGAACGAGCACGAAGCATGCGGCTACATGCAGGTCTACCGCTTGAGCTTTGGGCGGAAGTTGTAAGTACGTCTGTGTACTTAATCAATCGGTCACCCTCAACGGCATTGGATGGGGGACTTCCAGAAGAGGCATGGACAGGTAAACCGGTGAATTATGCATTTCTCAAAGTGTTTGGGTGTGAGGCTTTCCTGCACATAGATAGAAGCCTAAGATCAAAGTTAGATGCAAAGTCCAAAAAGTGTTTCTTCATTGGCTATGGAGAAGGAGACTTTGGGTATCGCCTATGGAATCCTGAAGATGGTAAAATCTTAAGGAGTAGGGATGTAATTTTTAACGAACAAAATATGTACAAAGATTACTTGGAAAGAAAACAAACAGGTGATGAGTACATGGAGCTTGAGGACGGTGAAGACTCAAGGACTGCAAACGGTGACAATGTGCAACAACGTCAACCAAATGAGGAGCCTCAACCTATTCCCCGAAGATCTACAAGAGCAAGTAGACCTCCAGAAAGGTTTGTTCCTTCAACCATCTCTTGATCTCAGATTCTGGAGAGCCGGAATCATATGAAGAAGCTATGCAACATGAATCCAAAGAAGAATGGATGAAGAGCATGCAAGTGGAGATGGACTCACTACATCGCAACCAAACATGGGAGTTGGTTGAGTTGCCTAAAGATAAGCGGGCACTTCAAAACAAATGGGTGTACAAGCTAAAGGAAGAAGAAGGTGGGAAGAAAAGGCACAAGTCTAGGCTTGTGGTAAAAGGTTTTTCTCAAAAGAAAGGTATTGACTTCAATGAAATATTTTCTCCTGTTGTAAAAATGAACTCAATTAGGCTTGTCTTAAGCCTTGTGGCTGCTCATGATCTAAATCTCGAGCAAATGCTTGTAAATACGGCATTCCCTCACGGTGACTTAGAGGAGGAAATCTACATGCTTCAACCAAAGGGGTATGAAGTAAAAGGTAAGGAGAAAATGGTTTGCAGATTAAAGAAGAGCTTGTATGGTTTAAAGCAAGCATCAAGACAATGGTACTTGAAGTTTGATCGATGGATGTTGGATCATGGATTCACAAGATGCAACTCGGATCACTGCGTCTACACGAAGAATTTGGGAGATGGGAAATTCCTCATCCTAATGTTGTATGTTGATGACATGTTGATTGCAAGTGCTAACATGCAGGACATCAAAGACCTAAAAGAGGAGCTGTCCAAATCTTTTTCAATGAAAGATTTAGGTGCTGCAAAGAGGATACTTGGTATGAAAATATCAAGGGACAGGACGAAGAAGACAATAAAGCTATCTCAAGAAGATTACATCAAGAAGGTACTAGAAAGGTTTGCAATGCAAAATGCAAAACCAGTTTCTACACCTTTGGCTGGTCATTTTAAACTAACAAAGGATATGTGTCCAAAGACACAAGAGGAGATAGCCTATATGTCTAAAGTTCCATATGCTGCAGCGGTAGGTTCTCTAATGTATGCTATGGTCTGGACAAGGCCAGACATTGCACATGCAGTGGGAGTTGTGAGTAGGTTCATGGACAACCCAGGTAAAGAGCATTGGCAAGCTGTGAAGTGGATACTTAGGTATCTAAAAGGGACAACAACAAATGCTTTGTATTTTGGAGGAACTGATATTTTTCTAGAAGGGTATGCTGATGCAGATATGGCAGGTGACAAAGATACTTGAAGGAGAACTACTAGCTATGTGTTCACGGTTGGAGGCACAATAGTAAGCTGGGCTTCAAAGCTGCAGAACGTGGTTTCACTTTCTACCACGGAAGCAGAGTATGTAGCAATGACGGAGGTAAGCAAAGAAATTCTGTGGCTTCACAGATTCTTAGAAGAGATTGGATTCAAACAAGACAATTGTGTCTTGTACAGTGATAGCCAAAGCGCTATCCATCTTGCGAAGAACTCAGTCTTTCATTCAAGGACAAAGCACATTGAGGTGAGATATCACTTCATACGCACTCTTTTGGAAGAGGGACAACTAACGCTAGGAAAGGTGCATACAAGTGAAAATCCTGCAGACATGTTTACAAAGGTGGTCAACAAGGAAAAGTTGAGCTTTTGCTCATCTTCAATCGGCATTCAAGGATAAGAAGCCAGAATGGAAAGCAGTCGCAGGTTTGGTTTGGAGATCGGTCTCCAAGTGGGAGATTGTTAAGTATGGAGCCTGATTTACCCTTGTAATTTTCTGTGGAAAAGCGCACATTTGTAAGGCCCCCATTATGAGGAGAAGCCATCGTTTGTGAAGGAAAATCACTCATCGGAAACCAAAATTTACACGGACAAGAATCAGGGGCAACTTTAAAGGCCTCGGGGGCGGAGGCCCCCGAGACTTTTTTTTCACCGGAATATTCATTTTCGCCAGAATATTATGGCCGGACGGCGGCCGGAAAGTGGTTGGAAAACAACCGGTCGGTTGGCCGGTGGCCGGTAGTCAATGGCCGATGGCCGGTGGTCGGAAGTCAATGGCTGGTGGCCGGTGGTCGGAAGTCAATGGCAGGTGGCCGGTGGCCGAATTCAAAAGCGGACTAGTCTTCTCAAGGGCGGCCACACATGGGCGGATCTGAGGGTCCGATTTGGACTTATTTGCACAAGGGCGGCTACACATGGCTCTCTCATAAGAGAGGGTAGCCCTTTTGGCCTATAAAAGGAGGCCATTTCTACACACATTTCATAGTGTGAAGTTGATGCAACAAGGTGAGTGTGAGGTGGTGAGAGTGAAGCAAGGCGGGAGCTCCATTAAGGGTATAATCCCTTTGTAAACTACTTCTTGTTTTGAAGTACTAAAGCCATTGAGTGACTGCTTTCCCGTGGACGTAGCCCACATTGGGTGAACCACGTATATCGTGTGTACTCTCTCTCTCTCTCTCTATACTCTATAATCTCGTGTATATAAATCTGTCTCTCTCTATTAAGTAATCTACTCAATTATCTATTTAGCTAAGTCTTATTTCCTAACATCATTTGTCGCTCTTGCTTTGCATCCTCATATTGTGAAATCCACTTTTGCATCACTGGATTGTGAAGCATGCAAAACCGGTTGATTTTAGCCTCTAGATCTTCCGTCATCTTCTTCTCAACACCGAGATTTCACATGAAAATCCCAGATATGCGCTCATCATCTATGGTTCACCATAGCGTGTCCCGGGCTTTATCAAATCCATCTAGCCACTCTCCAATGTACACTAGGGACTCTGATACCAGCCAACCTTCTGCCATGCTACCCTCTGTATGTGCCTTCTGACGCACATATCCCTTAAGCGTTTTCATGAAACGTTCTAAAAAGAACATCCATCTGGAATGTATTGTGCCAGCTATTTCCACCTCATCAACTATGTGAACAAGAAGATGCACCTGAATGGTTAGCATGGTAGTAGGAATATATTTCTCAAACATGCACACAACCTCCACAGCGTTTAGTTTGGTGAATGGTATGGAGTCTACATTGATCTCCTTTTGTGAGATCCATTGCACCAACTTCGCAAGTTTGTAGATTGTGTTACGGACGTCAAGAGACAAACATCCCTCAATGGCAACCAGTAAAATAAACTGCAAAACACGTGCAACAATGATATTAAAGTCCGCACACGAATTTGTTACACAATTCCCACAATGATATATTCCACTATGAACATACATGACACATTTTATGCCAGTCGTGTGACTTCAAACCGGTAAGCTTTCCTTCTTTAGTAAAACACGTTCGGAGTGAGTGCATTACGCCAGTGGGGTCCGCAAAGATTGAATGGTCTCTTTTACTTTGCGTTCTTGGGCTCCTGTAAAAATCCATGGTGCTTTAGGGAGTTTTATCGATCCATCAGACGTTGTTTGCGGCCAATACTACTCCATACGATCCACATTTCTAAGGTCAACCCTGGCTCCCAAATTATCTTTCTTGCCGGTCAGATGGTCCCATAGTAGATTGCCCACATTCTTGAATATGTGCATTGGATCGAGCAAGTGATTGATCATGAGTCGGGGCCAGTATGGTAACTCATACCATAGAGATAGTCTCTTCATCCCTAGGGACAATCCGTCATCACACATCTCCTTTTGCTCTAACCATGCTTGTGTAGACATCCTCGGTGGCTCTCTTCCCAAAAAGACGTCACATAACACATGATTCTCTTGAAGATACGCTTGATGACCTTCGTAGATTTGCTTCTTCAATGAGGGCACCCTACATGCATTCAGTCTAGGTCCACATGTGACACATGCTCTGTATCCGCTTGTTTGAAGCCCTGCATGTATACACATGATAATAGATGAGCTTGAGAAAAATCAAGATTTATAGTGTTTCAGTGAGGAGTGTAAATCACCTGAGCATTCTATTAGTCCGGGATAGTCATGCATGGTCCACATTAGAATGCCTCTGATCAAAGCACTTCATCGACCTGTGTGTCGGCTCATATCCACCACTTCTATGCCAATCCACAATTGTTGTATCTCTTTCAATAGTGGATGAAAATACACATCCATATTCTTCACTTTATATCGCCCCTGGACAATCAACCTTAGCCATATGTGCCCCTTCTTTGTATTCAACCACGGGGGAATGTTGTAGTTGACGTTGACAACGGGCCATACACTGTAAGATGTTGATCTTTGACCAAATGGATTTATGCCATCATAGCCAAGCCTAAGCGCAAAATTTGAGCTTCCTTGGCAAAATCCGACCATGTTCCATCTATATGTTTCCAGGCTGTGCAATCTGCAGGAATCCATAGCACACCATCCAGAGATTTATTCTCCTCATGCCATGATGCTAGGGCGGCCATGGACTTACATTTGAAGAAATGCTTGATGCGAGGAAGCAGACAAAAATGTCGCAAAACCTTTTGCGGAATTTTTGTTCGGTGGAGATCTACTCGATATCTCTCGGAATCACATTTCGGACACTTCTCCATGTCTATGTATTCCCCTCTGAAAAGAATGCAGTCATTAGGACAAGCGTGGATCGAATTGTAATCCATCCCCAAGTTCGCAAAATCTTTATTGCTTCCTCTCGGGAATCTGGCATCACATTATCAGCTGGTAGTATGTGCTCTTTGAGCAATCTACACAACATAAAAATACGGTACAATCGTGTAAAAATCTATCAGATCATTATACATTTAGAGTTTTATTAAAGTAAACTAATTGTAATAGATCACCTGAAAAGCGATGTGACGCTAGTGTCACTCCATCCAAACTTTGCCTGCATGTTGAGAAGAACCAGGAGCGCTTTAAATCTAAACACACGTGCTCCATTATCTCGGGGGGTTCACTATATGTAAAACTACCATATCACGTGCATTCAAGACATGTTTGTAAAACCCCTTATCTGTAAATTTGGTTAGGAATATAATGTACCCTTTTCTTTTAAAATCTGTAAGTTTTTTCAAATTTGAAAAAATAATGACCTTCTGTATATATATTTCTGTAAGTTTCAAGAACTTTAAATACCCTTCTGTTGAACTCACGTGATAGGTTACATTTTTAGTACATGACCTCCCCGGGTCCATTATACAATGGCGTATCGGCTTCACTTTTCATATCATCATAGATAAGCCTTTCTAAATCCATGATCGTCTCGATCATTTCATCAATCTCGGGCTCAAACATTGCCTCGTTGGGAATGTGGTCTGTATGATCATCCCCCGAGCTGTCAGAGGCTACATCTTGTGGCCTCACATATGCTGCTTGACCAAAGCGCCTGCGAACACGTCTATTGGGTTGCAAGATTGCTGCATGTTGGCTAGCGTCAGAGTCCGACGAGTTATAATTGGCAACAACTCGATCTATAATAGATGGATCAAACTCGCCAAATTCATGAACATGCTGCAAAGAAACGCGTCTTGTCCGTCGCACAGCATGCTTGCATTGATTACAAGGACATAAAATCCTCGTTTTGACAGATAGATGTTTCGGTTGGACGGCCCCACATCCTCGTCACTACTCATAATGAGGGTAAAAATCTTATAACCTGGAAAACAAATTTAATCTTCTATTGGCATTCTTCGTCTTTTCTCTCTCTCTCTCTCTCTCTCTCTCTCTCTCTCTCTCTCTCTCTCTCTCTCTCTCTCTCTCTCTCTCTCTCTCTCTCTCTCTCTCTCTCTGTTCACACTATAAACTACCTCACATTCTCTAGTCATGTCCAATCCCTGCACACCTCGGTCTAAAGGTGCACGGAGATCAGAACCACCGGGTTATAATCTCGTCTTTATTGGTCAATGCCTATATTTCTAGGTACAAGAAATCTACACACCCACGTCTACATGATAGTGCATGCAGTGGAAAAAACCCCTTTGCCTCTTCTCTAGCTGTAGCATTTCACAGCATCATAACATCTTTTCACGGTAGATCTTTTCACCGTTCGTCTAACTCTAATTTTTTTACCGTAATCTCGAAGGTAGACTTTAATATAAAAACTCAATCCAAAATCTTATCTTAAATCTAACCTAATTGAACATGTGGTGATTCGCTCCATTGAAGGGTAAAAGACGTACCAATGGGGCTACTAGTTGTGTAGATGTGAATGGGCCTCACATATACAAATAATTCAATGCAAGAGTTTAACACTCTCACCTCTCCACCCCGTCGATGACCCAGGTGATGGAACAAAATCCTCCTTGAAGCTGGCCCAGTCGCCACTTCCCAGATGATGGGATAATCCCGTCTTGATGCAAACTCTTGCTGCGTCACTTAGCTGCCACCACCTAGCTGGATTGGTCGTCTCATCGGACATACGATTGATGAGGTAGGCGTATCACTTTGGCATGTCCCTCCCGTGAACTATAGCGACCCTATTCGATGAATGCTCATCATCCAGGCCTCTAGGTGACCCCGACGCAGTGTTCGGGTCACTCCTCAACATATCCGACGCACTGGCCGGGACACCACTCTCAAACGCGTAGGCAGTATAATCCTTCGGTGTACTCAAAATAAACATAAATCTTATCTAATTTAACCTAAATAAACCTAAATCTAATATAACGTAAATCTAAATCTAACCTTATCTTAAATGATAAAAAGAGGAAAATGGTATAACTTTCTATCACCCAAGTGTGGTAGATTGGTTATGCCATTTCTCTCTTCAATAAGAGGTAAATAACGTAAATAAACATAAATCTAATTTAATATAACGCAAATCTAAATCTAACGTAAATAAACCTAAATAAACATAAATCTAATCTAATATAACGTAAATCTAAATCTAACGTAAATAAACCTAAACCTAATCAAACGTAAATCTAATTAAAAATAAACCTAAATCTAATCTAATTTAACTTAAATAAACCTAAATCTAATCTAACGTAAGTCTACATCTAACCTAATATTTAACGTCTTTTGGGATAGTTTCCTACGACGTTAAAACTCTCTTCGTTTCGTGTGTGTGTGTGTGTGTAGGTGTGTGTGTGCCAATAAAAAGAGAAAAATGGTATAACTTTTCTATCACCCAAGTGTGGTAGATTGGTTATGCCATTTCCCTCTTGAATAACAGGTCTTGAGTTCAACTCCTCGTCGGCTAGATCTTTAAGGTCTCTTGAATTAGTTTCCTACGACGTTAAATTAAAATCTCTTCTTTTCGGGTGTGTGTGTGTGTGGGTGTGTGTGCACGCCAATAAAAGGAGAAAAATGGTATAACTTTTCTATCACCCAAGTGTGATGGACTGCTTATGCCATTTCCCTCATAAATAACAGGTCTTGATTTCAACTCCTCGTCGACTAGATCTTTAAGGTCTCTTGGGATAGTTTCCTACGACATTGAGACTCTCTTCTTCTTCTTCTTCGTCTTCTTCTTCTTCTTCTTCTTCTCTCTCTCTCTCTCTCTCTCTCTTTTCCTCTCTCAATGTGTGTGTGCATTCTTTGTTTATGCATGTGTGTGTGCGTTTTTTGTTTATGCATCTCTCTCTCTCTCTCTCTCTCTCTCTCTCTCTCTCTCTCTCTCTCAATGTGTGTGTGCATTCTTTGTTTATGCATGTGTGTGTGTGTGTGAGAGAGAGAGAGAGGGAGAGAGAAAGAGGGGAAGGGAACATGAGAGTGAGGAGAGGGAAGGAGCATACCTGGCTCTCCTTCCTCTCCTCGTGTGTGTGTCTGTGTGGAGAAGAAAGAGAGAGAGGGAGAGGGAGAGCACGTGTTACCTTTGCTTGTTTGAGCGCGTGCCGAAAACTCAGATCTGAGATCTAAGTTTTTGAACGCTCTCGGTTATTTATTTTTTTACCCCTGACGGCGTCGCTATAGGCGTGGCTAAGTTACTTATAACTTAGCGACGTGCATAGCGACGCTGTGGGTTTTCACATTTGAGTGTCGCATTGCGAGCGTCGCTAATATTAAGTACCTCTTGTTGTGCCACCTCATTTGTTTATCGAAGAGCTTGCTCTGCGTCATGAAGTACTTAAGACTTTGGTGATCTGCTCGAGATCGCAGAATGAAAGGAGTCCCCAATAAATAGTGCTTCCATGAGTCTAAGGCATGTAGAACTGCGAGGAGTTCCTTTTCATATATGCCTAGAGCTTGCTCAACAGGGTCGAGCCTTCGACTTTCGTAGCCTATGGCATGCCCTTCTTGAAGAAAAACAGCTCCAAGGCAATCACCACAAGCATCACATTGAACCTCAAATGGCCTTAAGAGATCCGGTAGTGTAAGCACAGGTTGAGAGATAAGCTTTTATTTAAGCTTTTCGAAAGCATTGTTCTCCTTGGCAGACCATGTGTACCTAACGTTTTTCTTTGTTAGGTCATGAAATGGTCCTGCTATTAGTAAGAACTTTTCTATGAAGCGCCTATAGTATGCGCACATACCTATAAAGCTTCTTAACTCATGAAGATTCCTTTGTTTAGGACATCCTTTTATTACCTCTAACTTTGGTGGATCCATTTGGATGCCATCTTGAGAGATAATGTGACCTAAATAATGAATCTCTTGTACGAAAAATTAACTTTTCTTTCGATTAACATAAAGTTTATTCTCTCTTAGAACTTGAAATATTACCTAGGGGTGTTGCTTGTATTCATCTAATGAATTAGAGCAGATAATAATATAATCAAAGAACACTCCAGTAAAGGTTCGATGAGGCCTGAATAGCTTCTCCATCAAGCGGTTGAATGTTGCTGGTGCATTGGTCAAGCCAAAAGGCATGACAATGTATTCGTAAAGACCAAACGTAGTGCGAAATGCGGTCTTTACAATGTCTTGATCAACTATCCTTATTTGATGATAGCCACTTTTTAGGTCAATCCTACTGCAGTAAGTGGACCCTTGTAGCTTATCAAATAGGTCTTCTACTTCTGGAATAGGAAACCTATTCTTGATAGTGATCCTATTTAGTGCTCTATAGTCGACACACATACGATATGTTCCTTCTTTCTTTTGCACTAATAGCACAAGAGAACAAAATGGAGATTATCTAGGCCTAACCATGCCCTTCTCAACTAACTCATGCACTTGCCCCATAATGTCCTCTTGTTGAGCATGAGAAACTCTATAACGAGGTTTGTTAGGCGGTGAACTTCCTGGAAGAAGTTCAATTGCATGGTCATCATTTCCTCGTTTAGAAGGTAGCTCACAAGGGATGTCAACAATAAAAACATCTTGAAACCCCTTGAGAAAATTGGATAACTCTAATTCCTTTTGATTGTGTACATTTTCTTTTGCTAGAACATTAGGTTCATTTTGAGAATCTTTAACAAAAATCATGCACACGGAAATAGAGCTCTTTATTGACTTGTTGAAAGCTTGTGTATGTACAGTGGGTATAGTGTTACCCATTTCCTTAGCATCTATATACATATCTTTTTTCTTGAACTTAAACGAGATTCTCCTTTCAAGGAATTTAACATTGGCAGCCATGCGATCAAACCATGGTGCCCCTAGGATTACATCCTCATGCCTTGAGTGGAGAGAAAAAGAAGTCCTCTTTGTCCACATAGCTTTGGACATGGAGCCTCAATTTCCCGATTAAGGGAGTGACTGAATCTTCTTGCCCCTTGAAAGCACCGTCTGCGGGTAGGACATCTTCCATCTCGTAGGCTTGTATGCCTAGATTGGTGGCCAACTCTATAGATATAAAATTATGAGTAGAACCAGGGTCAAAGAGAATAAAAGCATCATGTTCTCTTACCTTTCCCCAAGCATGGCATAGAGGAAATCCTTTGTGGTGAATTTCCTCCTCTTGGATTTCGACCAAGGTAGCTCTAGGAGGTTCATGGCGGGTGTTCTTTTGGGGACAAGCGCGGTATGCATGGCCTTGTTTGCCGCACCTGAAACACCAGTTCTCCTTGCGATATCGCTCAAGCTCTTCAGGAGAGAGTTTATATTTGCCTTTGTAAACTCCCTTCTCCTTAGCTTCGTTGGAATTTCCCTTAGGAGACTTTTGGACATTGTCGTTCCCCTTAGGCTCATTGAAACCCTTGTTTTCAAGGGGCTTAGAATTCCTCTTAGCCCCTGTTTGGAAATTGATTCTAGAGGACTCCATAGTATGATGTATTACCGCCGATATGGTGCGTGGCCTTTGGGAGTTGACATACTCCGCCATTTCTTCGGTTGAGCCCGCACAAAATTGTTGCTTTTGCTCTCCAAAATCCAGCTTTTTGAAAATAGTGGCTTTGAGTTGTAGGTCCCAAAACTTGTCTACATGTTTGTGCATGGATTCATAGGGAGAGAGCTTCAAGCTTCGCCATTCGGTGAGTACTTTGTCTTTGGCATCGGTGGCCAAAAACTGCTTCATAATGGAAGCTCTTAAAGCTTTCCATATTCGTGGAGCTTCACCGTTGGCCCGTAGGCTAGACCACCATTGTCTAGCAGACTTTTGAAAGTGCATAGCTACATGGCGTAGCTTAGAGGACTCCATGAAGCCCTCATCTCCGAACGCCGCATCGAATTGTTGGATAAAGGCCAAGACTTTGTTCGTAGCACCAAAAGTGCCATCGTAGGTAAGGAAAGAGATGCTCTTCCCTCCCTCTTTGAATTTCTTGAGCTTGGACGACCTCTTCCACGCGGCATAGGATTTCCTATGGCCTCTTCTTTTTGATGGTTCAAAGGTTGCACCATCACTTTCTTCAGAAGATGAAGAATTTGAGGAAGATGGAGAAGAGGGTGACCTCTTTCTCGCCTTTTTCTTGTCTTGATCTTCATTGACTTCACCATCACTTTCATAAGAGGAAGAGGATGAAGAAGATGGAGAGGAGGGTGTCCTCTTTCTCGCCTTTTTATTCTCTTGCTTTTTGTCATCCCTCTTTGAAGTATGGTGTGGAGAATTATGCGATGGTATTCTCCATTTTGGAGGTGATGGAGAGCATTTAGCCCGCCGTCTTCGTGGAGCCATCTCCGCCGAGGTGGCGGGAGACTCACTTCTTTCTTGTTCCTGCGGTGGAGGCTCTTGAGCTCTCCTTTGAGAAGGAGATGCGTCATCAAGGAGCAAATTTCTGAGCCCTTCATATGGATCCTCTTCTTCTTCCCGAATCGAGAGAGGCCTCTTTCGGAAGTCTCGCAAGGAGGATTCTTAGGTGCTCTCTCGTCATGGTGGGGAGCTTGGAGAATCCCATGAGCACGAAGGTGCCATTGCACTTCACTTTGGAGGGATGGATTGCCCATGGCTTGTTGAATCCTAGAAACAAGATAGTTAACAAGCATCGGGGCATCATTAGTAGCTTGCTCATTAGCAAAATCAAAGTTATCAACATTAATTTCACTTTCTTTACTATTGTCAACCATTCTAACAACTTTTAAGTGTAAACTTTTTAGGTGTACTTTGGCACTTCAAGCCCTAGTTGCTACTCCTCTTTACCCCTTTAGAAAAAGCACTGAAGCTACTGTATGCGTGGCTCGAATACCATTAATTGCAAAGAATAGAAGAGAGGGTCGTTCAACACCAAAAGAGCACCGGCTCCTGTCAAGCTTCTAATAGCTCAATCGTGGTTAAGCCGTAGGGAAGCCGTAGGGAATCCCCATAGGACTCCACTATTAAGAGCATAGCTCTCAACAGTGATGCCCCGTTAACTGCACAAAGGCAGGCGCAATGCAAGGATGAAGAATCCCTATTCTACTTACATCCAATTAATAGTACCAACCATTTATAGCTAGCTTGAGGACCTCCCTTCTTGAGCAAAAAAAGATAAACCTTGTGCTCTGATACCATTGTAACATTTAATGGTCTAGTAACTTGTGTGGAGCAGAAAAGAGCATGAACATAGTGAGCATTTCATTAGAATATCTTCCTAATGAGAATAACAAGAGTGCTTGGGTGGAGAGAGCAACAAAAATTATAACAGCTAGTTAGATAGCATGAATAATACTTCAAAAGAGAGAGAAATTAAGCAATTGACAACACTTGAGGACCAAATTTGCATGGAGCCGGTCCCCCCTCCAAAAGGCTTTGTATTATGGTTTCTCCCGAGAGACATTTTACAATACAATTCTTTGTGTTCCTTCAATACTAGCTAGTGGAATGAAGATGGAAACTTCATTCACTAAGCAAAACACTTATCAAACACAACATTAATTCCCTTACGGTCTCAGACCCACTGGCGGAGGCGTGCATCTTCGTCAACACAAAACACCCGCCTGCGCCCCCTGTTCAGAAGCCCGGGTTTACCCCTACACCTGCTCCGTTGCATGACCTTCCCCAATTCAAATATGAAACTGACCCGCCACCCCGCCACCCCACCTTGCATGAAGCAATCCCTTTCGGGGCCATAACTGACAATCATTGTCCACGCACGGAAAGCCGCCCCGACCACCCTGTGGCACCTCGTCGCTCGAGGCCACGTTACCCGCCCGGCGCCACGTCGTCCCGCCATTTGGCGCTCGGGTTTACCTCCTACCCCAAGCCGGCCCTACCACGCGGATGATCCAGATCGTCCTGCCATTCGGCGCCCAGTCTCTCTCTCTCACACACCCTCAGGACTATATACACATGTACATTTAAGAAGCTCGTTCATGGGATCGACGGCGCGGAACTGAGGCGGGATCGGCGAGACGATATGGATCGTCCGCGTGGCGGGGCCGGGCTCGGGGTAGGAGGTAAACCCGGGCACCGAATGGCGGGAGGACGTGGCGTCGGGCGGGTGACATGGCCTCGGGCGACGAGGTGCCACGTGGATAAAGGGGCAGGTGGGTGGTCGGGGCGGCTTTCCGTGAGCGGACAATGATTGTCAATTAGGGCGCCGAAAGAGATTGCTTCATGCAAGGTGGGGTGGCAGGGTGGCGGATCAGTTTCATATTTGAATTGGGGAGGGTCATGCAACAGAGCAGTTGTAGGGGTAAGCCCGGGCTTCTGAACAGGGGGCGCAGGCAGGTGTTTTGTGTTGACGAAGATGCACGCCTCCGCCAGTGGAGGGGCAGTGGTTGGGGGGCCTTGGGGGTGGGATCTGAATGGATTGCTCAAGGCTATGAGAGCTTCGAGGAGCTTGATGGTGCTTGGAACGAGTCCGAGGGAGGGGCAGTTGGCGCTTCGGATGGAAACTCAAGTGATATGGATGAGGTGGAAGAGTTCTTTGAAGAGCATCAAAGTGGGCGTTTGGATGCATTTGCTTTTGCATCAACTAGGTACTTTGCTTTTGATAGACAAACATACGGGCTTATGATAGCTTCTATCGAAAGTGGCCAAACGATTACCATAAGTGCTCTCAAAGCCCATGACAAGCGAGGTGTGCTAGACTTGAAAAAACGGGCAAGAATGAGGGATTCACTCCACGTAATGGTTGACCAAGGTGGATCTTCGCGTCTTGTTATTGGGAATGGAAAGTTGATTGCATGTATAGAAGATTGGGAAAGCA
Source organism: Adiantum capillus-veneris (assembly GCF_014529385.1). Classification (NCBI taxonomy): domain Eukaryota; kingdom Viridiplantae; phylum Streptophyta; class Polypodiopsida; order Polypodiales; family Pteridaceae; genus Adiantum; species Adiantum capillus-veneris. The sequence continues at coordinate 96,756,930 of NC_140952.1, forward strand.
TTGTTTCCGCATGCCACTCAAACGACCATTTATGCTTGCGGGCAACGATGGCATCCATTGCATGTACATGGTGCACAAGTATTAGACAGCATGGAATCCCACTTGCTTATGTGAAGGAGTTTTTGGACTTGTGTGTTTGTGCATCGTTTCCCAGGTTGGGGGAATTGGAGAGCCATGACACCACTTCCACAGAAAAGTGCCCGGGTTTACAAGACAGACAAAAGAGTCCCAGCAAGGATGAAGGTGGTGTTGAGGAACATACAGCACTAATGGATGATATTCAAAATGTGATCAACGCTATTGCCATCAAGCACAAGGCTAGATTGGTAGAGAGGCAATCATCGTCGTCGAGGGGCTTCATTCAACTTGTGTGTCATCGCAATGGGGAGGCACGAAGAAAGGGCCACGATCATCGAAGACTGCGCACATCAAAGAAGTGTGGATGCCCGTTTACTATCGTCATTCAACGCGTCTATGATATAAAGGAAAGTGTAAGGATAAGGGTTCATGTTGGGCACAAAGATCATGTGCCGAGATCACATGAGGATCTTTATCACTTGCCAGTGCATCCTACTGTGAGGAAACGATGCATGGAAGATTTGTTTGACGTTGGAACATGTCGCCATGTCGCAAAGATGAGTGTCTCCAAGGAGCTATTTCACTTCAATATGGCATTGCCGATAGAGCAAGTGTCACATAGATTCTTCATGATACCAAAGGAAATTCAAATGATGGCATATCAGCTTCGATCCGAAGGTAAATAAAGCCCTGAACGTCTCCTTGCTGGGATAATCATAGGTTTGTATGGGCTTATCTGTCATGGTGCCTGGGTTTATTTTGGGGGTAGTGCATGGGTTTATTTATTATTTTGACTGGGTTTATCTGTCAGATTCATTTAAGACTTGAGTTTAATTGACTGCTTTTGTTTAGGGAGGCTAGGAAGCGATGACTGGTCTTCAATGTACCAGGAGGCTCTAAAATTAAAAGAGCGAAACAAAGTTCTCTATTGTCAACCCTACAACCCGGATGCCTTCGATGAGATGGAAAGGCCATTCATACTCATTATTCAGGATGATTGGATGCTTGGCATGTGCTTGCGTTTCTCAACAAACAATGCTTGGGCTATTAATAGACTCCACATTCAAAACAAATGTTTTTGGGATGCCACTCTCTGCAGCCGTATTGCCAAATCAAAATGGAATTGGTTTACCCTTGTGGTTTATGTTATGCACACATGATGTAGGAACATCTCAAGAAAGCATTGCTTTGCAAGTGACACTAAGGCTTGTGTTCCACAGAATGAACAACATTCGCCCTCGAGCATTGGTGATTGACAAGTGTATGACTTCATTATTGGCCATCAATAAAGTTGTTCATGCTGATCAATCTTGTTGGGAGGTGGACAAAGATGGGACAACTCAACAAGTTGCATGTATTGTCTGCTATGTTGGTTCCATACCAAGAAAGAATGGGTGGAGCACTTGCTTCCACAGGTTTGTAATATGGTCTTGTATATGTGTACGTGGGTTTATCTGCATGTTAGAGGTTTATCTGTTAGTGCCTGGGTTTATCTGTCAGTGTCTGGGTTTATCTGTCAGTGCCTTGGTTTTCTGTGTGTGAGAGATTATCTGTGTGGACTTGGGCTAATATGGGTGAACTATAGATTATCTCGTATATGTTTCTGGATATGCCTGCCCACTTTTTTTGCAAGCTCCTAAGGAGATGCGTGAAACACTATATGCATCAATGGAAAATCTAATGCAATGTGGTACAGAGGAAAACTTCGAGGCTCAGTATGCCCAGTTGTTGATAGAATGTGAAGGCCACCCTAATATTGTAAGGTATATCTGCAATGGTTGGGCCGCAAAGACATGCATCTGGCGACGAATGTGGCCAAAATACGGTCATTTATTTCCACATGGGCATGTGGACACTACCAATTTGGTCGAGCGACTATGGTAGTATGTGAAATACACACTTCTAGATGCAAGGATCAATCGATTAGCCTTGGATTTATTGCATGCCCTGGTGGGTGACTCCAACACCCGGACACGAATGGGTGGCACTGCTATCAAGTTCTTTCGTTAGAAGCAAGAGATTGGTATAATATTTTCTTTTCATATTAATCAAAGCAAAGGCAATATTGGATTTTTCTATGACTGCCTAGTAGGATTATTCGTTTGCATGAAGACTTGCATTTGTGCTTGGGTTTATAGTATGGTATAGGTTTATATGGTTGCCTGGGTTTATCTGTGTCTAGATTGCTTCTGAAGCTGATCACTGTATATTTTGTGTAGTTGACTCTGGAAAGCACAACATTTATGGAAATGATCGGCTGAAGACCACAAGACTTGCACGAGGTGAAGAAATCTTAAGGAGATATGCAATGACCCATCGACGATTCAAGTTATCGATGAAGCTGCACTCTTATTTAAGGTCTTGAGCATGTCATCCACAGGGACATGGTATCAAGTTAGTATACAGTCGGCATATTGTGACTGCCCAGATTGGTTTAGCAACTGCAAGCATCTGTATGGAATGCGACTCATCTTAAGGGACTTCTTTTCTCATATTAGCCATATTCTACCCATCATTGACACAGCCTGCGAGCTAGTCATGGAGCAGGATCCTGAACAGTTTGAGGGTACTACCATCGATGTAGAGCCTCCTCCAACACAAGTTTTGACCCAATGCATTGACGAGCTAAAAGCACTCTTGCACAACATTGAAGAGGGCATTCCATCATATAGTGACTCAAAGATCTTGTCATTGGTGGGGCAAGTGCGAGCAGCATATGTTGGCCTCTTTGCTCAAAGAGCACCCATGGAGATCGATTTGCCAAAGAAGGGAAGTCTAACACAAGTACAGGCACATGTAACTACCACTCGACTTGGGCATGGCCAACCTAGGCCAGAAGGAGTAAATATGCAAATCACGGTGCCCACACGGCCTGCTAGACAAACGGGTGCCTTGTGACATAAGCATCAAAGGGGCCGTAAGAGAGTTCGGTTTTCTTTGCAAAGGCGGGTTTACTGTCATCATTGTTGCACAAAGACTTTCTTGGTGGACGAGGGGGTCGATACATGCCACACTTGCAATGCATTGTTGCCTATGACTCCATGGCTAAGAGCTCAAGAAAAGCTAGGAGCATTGATAGGCCGACAAGCCTTGTTGTTTCATGGGTCTGATGCTTATGAATTCATTCGTGGAATGCGGACCAAACAATGACGATGAGCGTTTGTTTGATCTGAAGTTCAATGATGGGGAAACCATGCATGGAGTATTGGCATCAGCTCATCGAATTGTACTTTTGTAAAACCCTGCAGTAAACATCTTCCTCTTGCCTTGCTGTTTTGCCCGGGTTTATCTGTATCCCATGTTTGGTTATTTGTACTATTTTTGGACCTCTCAATCACCTACCATATCTTTTCACCTGAAACTGAGCAGTAAACATCTGCCTCTTGTCTTGCTGTTTTGCCCGGGTTTATCTATATCCCATGTTTGGTTATTTGTACTATTCTTGGACCTCTCAATCACCTACCATCTCTTTTCACCTGAATAAGGCAAGTTTTAAACTTATTATTATGGTGGTAAAGGAGTGGACTATTCTTACTTTGTACAACTTGATAGGCTTTTTGTTTTTTCTTCAATCAACCTTATACCTGTTTTGGGTTTTTCTCAACCTATCGGCACTACTTCTTGTCTTGTGATGGAGAATTTTGACTCATTACCTTCCCTAAAATAATCTTCAATACCTCTGCTTTATACACTTAATTCCATACCTATTTTAATTGACCATGGGCTACCTCTTTCTGTGGCAGTTCATTCTCGATGCCCTCTTAGGATTGTATTTCTTGTGCAACCATTAGGTGTATAGTTTTTCTCAACTTTGATAGAGATTTCAATGTCTATATAGTTAGATTTAAGTTATACAATAATAAATTTTTATGTTAATATTAGACTAATTAGGTTCAAACACACACACACACACACACACACACACACACACACACACAGAGAGAGAGAGAGAGAGAGAGAGAGAGAGAGAGAGAGAGACTATCAACATAGTTTAGTTGTAGAAATGTATCTGATGCAAGTGGAGAAGAGATTTGTCCTTCTAGTATGATTGTCTTATACTCTTGGCAGCATCTTCCTTTCCTCTTTCTAAGAATACTAGAGAGAGAGAGAGAGAGAGAGAGAGAGAGAGAGAGAGAGAGTTGCACACCATGTCGTGACAGATAAACCCGGGCAATAAGAATACTAGAGAGAGAGAGAGAGAAAGAGAGAGTTGCACACCATGCCGTGACAGATAAATTCAGGCAACAAGAATACTAGAGAGAGATAGAGAGAGAAAGTTGCACACCATGCCATGACAGATAAACCTAGGGACTTCTTACCACAGTTGTGGAGGTAGTACAGCTTGCCCCTGATTGTTTTGCTCTCTTTACTTGAAACTTGGGCCGCTTTGAAGAGCCGACAAGGGCAAGAGCCTTATCCGCCGGCCCTTCATCCTCTTGCCCCGTCTCCACATGCTTTTTAGCCTTATTCTTCACACCATCCCTCTTTACAGCAATCTTAACCTCCGGCACCTTCTCCAACTGCCCCTTGCCCGTGTGCCCTTTCACCTTGACCTAACCATTTTATCAAAGAAGAGGAAAACCATAAGATAAAAAAAGACAATTCATTGGCTTCTTGCACAACACTTGAGGGGCTTACCTCGTCAACAGCAAGTTTCCGGTCGACGGGATCACAGACTTCCACCTCTTTCATCCTCTTCAACCTCTTCACATTTTGTTGCTTCGGGATCGCCGTACCTTCTTTCTCTTTCACATCGGCCTTGGTCTTTCTCTTGTTCACCTATGACAATGCACTCAGACATAAACCCGGGTGCAAGGACCAAAAACACTTGCAAGGCACACTTTCATTGCAATAGTTTTCCTAGGGCCGTTTGTTGCATACCTGTGTCTTGGGTGGCTCAGAGCCTGCTGTGCCACTCAACTTCTTTGCTTGACCACTCTTTTGAACCTTCAAGGGACTTGATCCTTCAAGCACAATTATATCCTGCACACATTACAGCCGACACAATTTTCAAAAAAATTGCACAATACCCAAGCACTGAGAGGTAAACCCGGGCACAGTCCTACCATTTTAGTTTGTTGGTCCTCCTTTGCAGCCTTAGGAGCCTTTGGAGCCCCTGGTCGGGTGTCCGTTGTGCCGCTCACCTCCTTTGACTGGCCGCCTTTTTGAGCCTTCAACGCGCCTGATCCTTTAACCAAATTCAAACCCTGCACATCTTAAACACCTAAGCACTTAAACACCTAACCACTTAACTGACAGATAAACTCGGGCAACTCGGGCACTGACAGATAAACCCAGGCATTTCTCCTACTTGTTTTGTTGGTTGGATCTCCTTTGGGGCCTTTGGGGCCAGGGCCTTCTTCATACTAGCATCTTGGCATGGCTCCTGAGGTACATCCGATGACAGAGGAGCATCTTGACCCTGCACAAATCTTACATGTTTTGTTGGTTGGGCCTCCTTTGGGACCTTTGGGGCCTTCTTCAAAACAGAGCCTTGGCCTTGCTCTCGAGGTACATCCTCCGACAAAGGAGCATCTTGGCCCGGTGGCATTGCAATCTTCAAAGGCGTTGCAATCTTTGGGGCCTTTGGAGCCTTCTTTGAAGCAACACCTTGGCACGGCTCTCGAGGTACATCCGCCGATAGAAGAGCATCAATCTTCAAAGGCGTTGCCCTCTTCAAACCCTGCACATGTGAACACTTAACAGCAGGCACAAATTTCCCTTAAACCACAAAAATCTTTGGGCAATGACAGATAAACCCGGGCATCTACACGAAGAGTCCTACTTGTTTTGTGCGTTGGATCTCCTTTGGGGCCTTTGGGGCCTTTGGAGCTTTCTTTGAAGCAGCACCTTGGCACGCCTCTCGAGGTACATCCGCCGACAGAGGAGCATCTTGGCCCTGAGGCGTTGCAATCTTCAAACCCTGCACACGTTGGAACAAATAAACCCAAACGTCCACAGATAAACCCGGACATTCACACGTAAACCCGGGAACTGTCTTACTTGTTCTGGTTGTTGGGCCTTTAAAGCCCCCTTCTTCCCTTCCTTAGTCACAACAGTAGAAGGCTTGCATGGCTCCGGTTCTACAACCGCCAATGGAGGAACATCATCATTGTTTGGTCCTTTCCCCGCTTTCTTCTTCCTTTCCCCGGTCACAGCAGCAGTCTTGACCGGCAAAGGCTCCGGAACAACATCGGGCTGAGACACTGCAAGAAGGAGCTCCCCCCCCCACCTCTTTGACCTCCTCAACCGGTGTTGGCCCCGCCCTCGAACGCGTGGCTCTCATCGCAGGCGGCTTTTTGGCTGCCCCCCAGCCCTTCCAGTAGGCTTCTTTGGCGGAGGTGTAGAGTAGGCGCCCCTCATTCCCGTCCTCCCTCCCTTCTTTGCCTTGCCCGCCATCTCTGCACAATCCTGGACAGAGCTCCCCCTTGCCCGCGATGCCCTTGAAACCCCCTGGACAGACCTGCGCGCCGCCCTGAAACACCCCCTCAAACCCCAAAACAGAGGTGGCAATGTTGAACGCAACCCGGTCGAGAATGGCAGGACGACCTGCAGGCTGTACTACGAGGTGCAAAGTGAAAGCAACCCGGTCGAGAATGGCGGGACGACCTGCAGGCTCCCCTCACTGCCTGAGGTGAGGTGAGGTGACACACCCCACTTCAAAATCATGGCGGGTGATCCGGTCGGATTTCCCCCCATCATAATTTGTGCTGACGTGGATCGTCCGTCGCCATCTCACCCACGCCCCGAGGCCACGTCACCCGCCCGGTGCCACGTCGTCCCGCCATTCAGCGCCCAGGTTTACCTCCTACCCCGAGCCCGGCCCCGCCTCGCGGACAATCCAGATCGTCTCGCCGATCCCGCCTCAATTCCGCGCCGTCGATCCCATGAACGAGCTTCTTAAATGTACATGTGTATATAGTCCTGAGAGGGTGCCCGCCCACCCTAAAGGGTATGGGCACTCAATTTTGGATGTATCCCTGCGGTCTAAATTGGGTCAACGAGCCGCGGTCCTGCTCGACGATTATGTGCACCCAGCCACCCACCCACACACACAAACGTAGACACGCAGACGCACGCATAGACAGAGAGAGAGAGAGAGAGAGAGAGAGAGAGAGAGAGAGAGAGAGAAAATGCATCATGGCAATACTCAAGAAGCTCAGAGTCTGCAGAATGATCGGTTCTCATTCTCAGCTCAACTTATACACACCAGTCACGATATTCCCCCTCATGAACCCATTGCCTACATTCGGGATTTCTTTGAGCAAGAGGATCAAGATGCCCCCCTGTCAAGTTTTGGCGAATTGTTTTCCTTCTATACTAAGGCCTCTGAATTTGCTGCCATCTTGAAGGAAGACTCTCCTACCCTTGAAAGCTTGACCAATTGTTCGACAGAGCTTGTGGGGAATGGCGTGGGCAATCGTGTTGTTCTTTTGAATAGCTCAAAGGGCTCCCACGGTCTCAATTGCATGCCAAGCAAGGTCCTTGATGTGGGGCTCCTCAGTCATCGGCTTAGTCGACCACCAATATTACATGACAGAGAAAGAGAGGAGGTTTCTGATGCCATCAAGGATGTGAATGGCAGTATCAAGCACAATGAGGCCCAAAGGATAGGCTGCTCGAGGTTAGAAAGTGCATTGAAACTGCGGAAGGCTTTGAGCATCGACAAGCCAAGAGTTCTTAAGTATGCGGATGCGAGCATCAGCAAGCTAAGATATCATGATGAGTATGTTGACATCAAGATTGGAAAGGCAGGACTCCCTATGTATTTTGAACTTCATGACATGCTTTTGCAGTGTGCATATGCAGTTTGCTTGAATGACAAAAACGCAGCCAAGGCCATAGCATGGAAAGTGAAGCAGCTAGCGTCGCCTTATGATAGTGCAGCGGAGCGATTTGCAGGGACAGGTTGGTCATTGTACATGGGACATTTCAATCAACACCGCCCCTCATTCACACAGATCTTGGAGGCCAAAATGAAGTACATGTCAAGCTGCCCATTTACCCAAGCATCTCATCTTTTTTCAAATGAGACAATATTGAGGATTGCAAAGGGAGCTTCAACATTAGTCATCATCGAGCATCAAATGTCTGGAATTCAGTATCCATCACTCTTCAAAAAACTGGCTGCACTTCCAGGAGGGCCGCCGAAGGTATGGAGAGTGAGCTTCATTTGAACCTCATGGCACTGTCTTGTGTATTCTGGGGGCCTGTCACAGTATCTCCCTTCCAAGCTTCAGCATTGGAGATACAGATATGCTGTGTGTGCACGCGCACACGCTTAGGACATGGAATTACTTCTTTTCGCTGTCAAGGTTGTTTTTCTTGTGCATTCTAAACATGCCCTTCTTTGTCTGCAGGTTTCTCTAATTGCACATATGGTCCCACATTACTCAATGCTGCCTGCCCAAAGAGATGTTATTTTTTGCGGCACTGGAGGAAACTGGTCGAAGGTTAGCAAAGTGTGCAGCATCGTTCAAGGTTCCCTTCCTGTTTTACTCCATGGTTTGGCATGCGGGGGAAGGTAAACTTGCAAGATTTTGTGAGTCCAAAGAGACCTGCAGAGGAGGTTTTTGTGGCTATATCTGCATCCTTTTTGCGGTTTGTAATGGACGACATATTAGATCCACGACCCATCAGGCTGAAGGGCTTTAAGGGGTTATGTGACACCTGCCCGGATGTGTTCATACAGGGTGTTGTGTCTGGTGCCTACAGCACTCCCTTCTACTCAGCTCGCTTCAAGGAAGCTCTCTTTCACTTTACCTGCGTTTTCGACGTGCTTGACACTTTCATCAAAAGGGAAAATCAAGATAGGTTGGTTTTTGAGAGTGAGGTTTTAGGCAAAGCCATCTTGAATGTAGTGGCATGCGAAGGTTTGCAAGTGTCAGCGCGCGTGGAGAAGTACAAGCAGTGGCAGGCAGTTTTAGAAGAGGCTGGTATGCAGAAGCTCCCTTTGAATGCAAACACTGTACATCAAGTGGAAGGGTTGCTTAAAAGCTGGCATAAGGACTACATGATAGCAGCTGAAGACCGGCAGCATCTCTTCCTGGGGTGAAGAGGGCGCACTTTGTATGCCTTGTCCACATGGAGATCACCACCCTCATCAAGGGCAATGCTAGCTCATTTTTGCTAGGTGCAACCCCTCAAACCTTCAACATGAATATTCTTAAGTTACATACAATGGTAAAGCCTCGAGCGGTGCTTAGGCATGCCAACACTATCTACATAAGCCCTAGAGAGAGAGAGAGAGAGAGAGAGAGAGAGAGAGAGAGAGAGAGTTGCTTTCTTGGTGCTACTCTACTGATTGCATCTAGAGAGACATCCTCGCTTGGCATCCGCTGAAAACAGTCCAAAGCTTCTTGGTCAAGTTGGGCGTATCCCACAATCAACGCATTCCAAGCGACAAAATCCCAGATAGGAAGCTCCTCAAGCACTTGTTGTTCTTTATGTAGTGCACCACATTTGGCATACATGTTGTCCAAGGTAGTGTCAAGCATGACGTTTCCTTTCAACAACCCCTGACTAACAATATCAGTGTGAATTCTTTTTTGCCCATATCAGCATCAAATGCCCTCTCTCTGCATCTATTGAAAACAGCCCAGAGCTTGCTGACCGTCATCCTCGTGTTGGACATAATCGATACACTCCATGAGATAATATTGCAGATAGGAAGCAGAATACATAGCTGACAGCCCCTCTAGGGTCAACTTGTGGCCGAGACAGCCCACGCTGTGCATTTCTAGGCAACCACCCTCAAAAGGTCAATTTGAACCAGCACACAAGCTCTAGGCCTCCAGCTCTTACGATGACCTCCTCTAATCTTGACCTGCTCGGTTTAGGAGCCCCGCATGCCCCAAGCGATAGAGCCCACACTGGGCATCGCTAGAAAACATCACTTAGAAGGACGATATGCATCATTGCATGGGCGTTGGGCCTCGTGCTCTTGCGTGCAACCTAGAACTATCGGGCAAGACATTTTATCCACGCTAAGCGTGCTGACCAAAACATCGCTAAGCAAGATGCAAGCACATGGTGATTACGCCAAGTGGAAAACACCCAGTCCATATTTGCAAAAACACCTTGTGCATGTTGGGCATATCCTAAAAACACGCACTCCAACAAAAAACGTTCTTGATGGTAGAGCAAAGCAGTACCAAGCACAAATGCTGCTTTCCAAGTTCTTGCATAATGCCGCATGTCTTCAAGATGCATCTCCTACTAATGTTGGACGTAACCTGCAATTTGTACATTCCAAGAGACGACATTGCGGGCAAGAAGCTCATCAAGGACATGTTGCACTCTTCCCCTCCATGTTTGCTTGTGGAGTGGATATTGCTACTTTCTTGGCACTACTATGTTGATTGCATCTAGAGAGACACCCTCGCTTGGCATCCGTCGATAACAACCCAAAACTTCTTGGCCAACTTGGGCATATCCCACAATCAGTGCATTCCAAGAGATGACATCTCGGACACGAAGCTCCTCAAGCACTGTTTGTGCTTTATGAAGTGCACCACGTTTGGCATACATGTTGACCAAGGCAGTGCCAAGCATGACGTTTTCTTTCAACAACCCCCGACTAACAATATCATCGTAATTTCTTTTTCCCATATCAACAACAGATGCCCTCTCTCTGCATTTGCTGAAAACAGCCCAGAGCTTGCTGACCCCCACCATGTTGGACATAATCAACGCACTCCATGAGACAACATTGCAAATAGGAAGCAAAATACATAGCTGGCAACCCCTCTAGGGTCACTTGCGACTGAGACACAACCCACGTTGGGCATTGCTGACAAACATCCCGTAGGAGGGCAATATGCACCACTGCATGGGCGCTGGGCTGAGTTCTTTTGAAACAACCCACTTTTAGAAATATTAGCATGCAAAGACAAAGCAATCCTAGGCATGGCAATGTTTTCAAGTGTCCCTAACTAACAACATCATCATTAATCTGTTAGCCCATGTCAACTCCTTGGATAATGCCACATGCCTTCGAGCAAGCATAGGTCACTGCATCCCAAGAAAACACCTCAGTTCATATTTGCTCGAAAGAGTCGAGTGTGCTCCTTGGCGCACTCTTGAACCTACACTTGTTGGTCATACCCTACAATAGTGTACTTCCCCGTGTCCTTCATCCAAGGAAAATCTTGACATCATACAGGTTGAGCAAAGTAATGCCAAGCACATTGTCACCATTTTTTCCAAGATCCACATGTCTTCAAGATGCAAGCATAGCCTCAGGTAATGGCATTTGTAGAGAGGCCCACACTTTTCAGAGTTCCACAAAAACCACTTAGCAAAGATTCTTTCCCCAAGCCCATGTTGAGCATAACTTGCAAAAAAGTCCCACAGATGACCACCTGGTTGCATTTGCTGAGAGGCCCTTACTTTTGCATTCTACAAATGTAACTCATAGCTTCTTTACCTTGCCCGTAGGAGACAATATAACCTTCAATAAGTGCAAAAAAGGATTAGATGGTTGCATATTTGCACAAAGGCCCTCACTTCACATTCCACATTAACAACTTAGAGCTTCTTCCTCTTCCCAAGCTCCAATAAGTGCAATCTTATATCTATCTCAACCTCATTCAATGGGAGACCCTCACATTGCATTCCACAAAAGAAAATTTATAACCTGCAATAAAAAACTTTCATAACCTGTCATAAACTATCTAGAGAGACACCCTCGCTTTGCATCAGCTGAAAACAGCCCAAAGTGTGATTACATTTGGAGAGATAGCCTCGCTTCGCATCCACTGAAAAACGCCCAGTGCTCCTTGGCCGCCTTGCCCAAGTTGGGCTAATCCTACAATAAATGAATTGCAAAAGATGACATCCTGGATAGGAAGCTGCGTAAGCACTTTTTGTGCTTTATGAAGTGAGGTGACAGGTTCAGGGCAGCAAGGGGAAGGATCAGTTGCACGCAGATCTCTCTCTCTCTCTCTCTCTCTCTCTCTCTCTCTCTCTCTCTCTCTCTCTCTCTCTCTCTCTCTCTCTCTCTCACACACACACACACACACACACACACACACACACACACACACACAAACACACACACACACTAGCATACCCATAGAATCATCAGCAGTTGGACGCTTGGCACCAACTTGGGCAAGGCCAAGGAGCTCTGGGCCTGGGCTGTTTTCAGCGAATGCGACGTCATGCTTGGCACTGTCTTGGTCGACATGTATGCCAAATGTGGGCACGCCCAATCTGCTCGGCGCTCTGCCCCACGTTGCCTCCCTTCCACGTCCCAGCCCAATCGCACCCACAGTAGCTCTTTGCTGGTCTGTGCGCGCGCATGCATATGTGTGTGTAGACTCTAGAGTCTCAAATTTCTCTCTCTCATTGCAGTGGACTGCAATAGGCTAGACTCTAGAGGAGGGTGAAGTCCAAATCGTCACGCGGGCAGCTGCAAGCTTCAGAGAAAACGGCTCCTCAGGTGAGTCGAGTCATTAATTTGATAGAGTGCTCTTGTGCGCTCTCTCTCTCTCTCTCTCTCTCTCTCTCTCTCTCTCTCTCTCTCTCTCTCTCTCTCTCACACACACACACACACACACACACACACACACACACATACACAGTGTTGATGCAGAGCACACTCGTGCCTGAAGGCGCCTCTCTCTCTTTCTCTCTCCCTCTTTTGGAACGTCGCAGTTTGCGCCACGTGTAAAGTGCACCCATGTCCGCCATAGTATGTTAGTAGATTACACAAGACCAACCTTGATGTAACATATGCTAAAGTCATCTTTCAGATGGATATTAGTTCACTCCGGATGAAGCTAGGCTCACCACGTGTCGGGGGGGGGGGGGGGGGGGGGATCCCTCCCCCTTTGATATGTTGGGAACACAAGTTGCTCAAATATCAGAAAGAAAGGTTTTGTGATAGTGCTTATAACTAAGCTGGTAGGATAATTGGTTGCTAGAGAAATTGGGAAGGTGCTTTAATGGTTTCTCAAGGTCTAGAGTTCAAGTGCTGAAAAATCTGTCTTGATTGTTTGCTCAGCCTAGGAAAGGTGTGTGGGTACCACACAAGTGAAGAGGGAGCATTGTCTAATGCTAGGATAACAAGGTAAAAGTCACAATGGCCTACATAAGAGAAGTTTTGAACGCAATAGGATACATAATTTTTTCAGTCACCGTAGTTCTCACGTAATTCGGATTACAATGTTTGAGATTCATGAACAATTGTAGCAGTGCTTGGGTGTGTCTTTGCACGTTTAGTCCCATCCAATTGTGTTGATCTGACCATCCATGCTATCTCTCAAACCTACACCTTTAGGGACAAAAACGCTTGCCAACCATGGTGGAAGCTGCTATGAAATTAAGAAAACTACTCTTGATGAGGAGTTTGGTATACTCTTGATGAAGATTCCAAGCACAAGGATGCAGACAAAGAATATTGCACATTCCTTGAGGACCTTTACCAATAAGCTCTTTCGATTGTGTTGAAAACTCACAAGGCTTGAAATCTTTATTCTCAATGAAGTCTTTACTTCAATGTACGATCCATCACTAATCCCTGCTACAAAAGAATTTCCATGTATGGCATCCCCAATATCTTATGAAGGATGTGTTGGAGTGGCAACTTGCATGATTATGCCTACCTAGGGACCGTGGTGGACAATGTGCGATGGACTCCATGCAAGATTGGGAAGCCTTACCCTAAAGCCTCCAATTCTTCAACTCAACATCGACCTCTCAATCATGCCTTTCTTTGGCAAGCTTCCACTACACAGCTTTTCAAGCTTATGCTTTCTAGTTAGTCCTTGTGAAGACTTATCAAAGTCATTGTGTTGGTAGAATGACCAACTATATGACTTTGGTCCTAGGGCTTTTGTTTGATATAGGACACATGGATGGATTTCGCCTCATTATTACATTAAACCAAGGCTTCTTCTTCTTCTTCTTCTTCTTCTTCCCCCCCTTGTTCGACCATGGGGGGAACATGGATGGATTTCGCCTCATCATTACACTAAACCAAGACTGTCTATCATGTTGAGATTGCCTCATCTTCTTCTTCGTCATGGCATTTGTCATGGCAATGAGAGTTTTCAGGAGACTCTCTTAAGGGACAACAGATGATAAATGCTCCTTACAGCTTTTTTCGACCATGGGGAGAATGTCTTTCACCTTTTGGATCGATGTCATTTGTCATGGCAATGAGAGTTTTGAGGAGACCCCCCTTAGGGACACCAGATGATAAATGCTCCTGACAACTACTCATGTTGTGTAATGAGCCTTGAATCACCAAAGAATATGCCCATTCATTAATAGTTTTCACAAATGCACTACTGATGTGCCTTTTTGTGCTTCGCTTCATTTTCCTTTGCCAATTAGGGCATGGTCATGCGAGGCATAGTTCTCACTAAGCTTCGACAGCTACTGACAGCAGCGCAGAGCGTCCACCGCCGGCAGCAGGTAAAGAGAGAAAGGGCAAGGTGCAGGCAGGAGAGCGAGAGCAAGAGCTGACCCGGAGTAGACAGGCATAGTTTTGTGACTATGCCTAAATAGGCATAGTTGGCATACGAAGCCGGTGAGAAGCTGTGGAAAGCTGCCATGCGTCAGAGGCTGTCGGCTGATCTACGGAGAACTAAGCCTTGCGTGACCATAGCCTTAGTCATTTAGTATGTGTAGGCCTCCAAACAACACAAAACATGTAATAAGACACTCCTTCTTTGGTTTTGCAACCTCAATTTTCCAATGAGCCTAGCGAACAAATCAACTGCTCCAATCAACTGCACTAGCCGTCACAATCTAGGATTGGGGGGCAGCGGATCGTGGCCGTCCATCTAAGGTGATTAAAGGCCGTAAATTCTTGCCTAAAGCTTGTGCCACATCAACAGATGGAACATATTTTTTTAAAAGCCAATCATTGGCACACACATCAATGTCCATAATGTGGAAGGTCACTATCCCTCCACACTCTTTGGCACGGGGGTTTTCAAATAGGATCAACGGTGAGGGTCATTCGAGCCGTCGGATGTGTTTTTGTAAATTCAGACCGATTTGTAAATTCGGGGCAAAAAGTAAAATTGGGCCAACACGTAAATTTTGGGCCAGTATGTAAATTTGGGCCCGCACCTGGAGCCTCAAACCCAGGACCTCAGTCGTGCGGTGCATGTGCTCTAACCACCACGCCCGCATGCATTTATTGAAGTATGTGCCATTTCAATGTTACATATGTAAATGCGGGCTGATTTGAAAATTCGGAACAGTTTTGTAAATTCGGACCATGCGATCTTTTAAATTCGGGTCGCGCTAATTTGTAAATTTGGGCCGCTCAATGCGTGCACCTCACCATTCTCACCTCCACCCTTGATCCCATTTGAAGGGGCCTGCACCATATAGTGTTGAGGGTCACTGTCAATCACCGTAATTTATTAGTAGTCGGTACCTCCCGTAATCTGTCTGGGGTTGTTTTTCCTACCCGTAATGCTAGCTCTTGCATGTCGTTGTCTCTGACCCCCCTCCCTTGGACTATGAAGGCCTGGAATGGTCGTTTATGTTAGGAAATAAGACATAGCTAAGTAAATATTTGAGTAGATTACTTAATAGAGAGAGATAATTTACACACACAAGAGATTATAGAGTAGAGAGAGAGAGAGAGTACACACGATATACGTGGTTCACCCAATGTGGGCTATGTCCATGGGAAAGCATCCACTCAATGGCTTTAGTACTTCAAAACAAGAAGTAGGTTACAAAGGGATTATACCCTTTTGGAGCTCCCGCCTTGCTTCACTCTCACCACCTCACACCCACCTTGTTGCATCAACTTCACACTATGAAATGTGTGTAGAAATGACCTCCTTTTATAGACCAAAAGGGATGTCCTCTCTCTTGAGAGGCAGCCATGTGTAGCCGCTCTTGTGTAGATAAGTCCAAATCGGACCCTCCAATCCACCCATGTGTGGCCGCCCTTGAGAAGACAAGTCCTCTTTTGAATTCGGCCACTGGCCATTGGATTCGGTCACTAGCCACCGACCATTGACTTCCGACCACCAGCCACCACCAGCCATTGACTACCAGCCACTGGCCAACCGCCGGTCGTTTTTCGACCACTTTCCAGCCGCCGCCCAGCCATAATATTCCGACGAAAAGGAATATTTTGACGAAGCCTGTCTCGAGTTTAGGCTCGAGATTGGGCGTTAAAATTTTTCTTTCCGCGAGTGATTTTATTTTCCAACGAGTTATTTTTCTTCACGCATGATGGCTTCTCCTCATAACGGGGGCGTTACAAATGTGCGCTTTTAACACAGAAAATTACAAGGGGTAAATCAGGCTCCATACTTAACAATCTCCCACTTGGAGACTGATCTCTAAACCAAACCTGTGACTGCTTTCCATCCTTGCTTCTTATCCTTGAATGCCGATTGAAGATGAGCAAAAGTTCATCTTCTCTTGGTTGACCACCTTTGTAAACATGTCTGCAGGATTTTCACTTGTATGCACCTTTCCTAGCTTTAGTTGTCCCTCTTCCAAAAGTGTGCGTATAAAGTGATATCTCACCTCAATGTGCTTTGTCCTTGAATGAAAGGCGGAGTTCTTCGCAAGATGGATAGCGCTTTGGCTATCACTGTACAAGACACAATTGTCTTCTTTAAATCCAAGCTCTTCTAAGAATCTGTGAAGCCACATAATTTCTTTGCTTGCCTCCGTCTTTGCTACATACTCTGCTTCCGTGGTAGAAAGTGAGCCCACTTTTTGTAGCTTTGAAGCCCAGCTTACTGTTGTGCCTCCAACCGTGAAAACATAGCCAGTAGTGCTCCTTTGAGTATCTTTGTCACCTGCCATATCTACATCAGCATACCCTTCTAGAAAAATATCAGTTCCTCCAAAATACAAAGCATTTGTTGTTGTCCCTTTTAGATACCTAAGTATCCACTTCATAGCTTGCCAGTGCTCTTTACCTGGGTTGTCTATGAACCTACTTACAACTCCCACTGCATGTGCAATGTCTAGCCTTGTTTAGACCATAGCATACATAAGAGAACCTACCGCTGCAGCATATGGAACTTTAGACATATAGGATATCTCCTCTTGTGTCTTTGGACGCATATCCTTGGTTAGTTTAAAGTGACCAGCCAAAGGTGTAGAAACCGTTTTTGTATTTTGCATTGCAAACCTTTCTAGTACCTTCTTGATGCAATCCTCTTGAGATAGCTTTATTGTCTTCTTCGTCCTTTCCCTTGATATCTTCATACCAAGTATCCTCTTTGCAGCACATAAATCTTTCATTGAAAAAGATTTAGACAGCTCCTCTTTTAGGTCTCTGATGTCCTGCATGTTAGCACTTGCAATCAGCATGTCATCAACATACAACATTAGGATGATGAACTTCCCATCTCCCAAATTCTTCGTGTAGGTGCAATGATCTTAGTTGCATCTTGTGAATCCATGATCTAACATCCATCGATCGAACTTCAAGTACCATTGTCATAGCTTGCTTTACAAGATTTTCTTTAATCTGAAAACCATTTTCTCCTTACCTTTTACTTCATGCCCCTTTGGTTGAAGCATGTAAATTTCCTCCTCTAAGTTACCGTGAGGGAATGCCGTATTTACATCCATTTGCTCAAGATTTAGATCATGAGCAACCACAAGGCTTAAGACAAGCTTAATTGAGTTCATTTTTACAACATGAGAAAATATTTCATTGAAGTCAATACCTTTCTTTTGAGAAAACCCTTAAACCACAAGCTTAGATTTGTACCTTTTCTTCCCACCTTCTTCTTTCTTTAGCTTGTACACCCATTTGTTTTGAAGTGCCCGCTTACCTTTAGGCAACTCAACCAACTCCCATGTTTGGTTGCGATGTAGTGAGTCCATCTCCACTTGCATGATCTTTGTCCATTCTTCTCTGGAGTTCGTGTTGCATAGCTTCTTTGTATGATTCCGGCTCTCCAGAATCTGAGATCAGGAGATGGTTGAAGGAAGGAACAAACCTTTCTGGAGGTCTACTTGCTCTTGTAGATCTTCAAGGAATAGGTTGAGGCTCCTCATTTGGTTCACGTTGTTGCACATTGTCACAGTTTGCAGTCCTTGAGTCTTCACCGTCCTCAAGCTCTATGTACTAATCATCTGTTTCTTTTGTTTGTTTTCTTTCCAAGTAATCTTTGTACTCGTTAAAAATTACATCCCTACTGCTTAAGATTTTACCATCTTCAGGATTCCATAGGCGATACCCAAAGTCACCTTCTCCATAGCCAATGAAGAAACAATTTTTGGACTTTGCATCTAGCTTTGATCTTAGGCTTCTATCTATGTGCATGAAAGCCTCACATCCAAACACTTTGAGAAATGCATAATTCACCAGTTTACCTGTCCATGCCTCTTCTAGAGCTCCCCCATCCAATGCTGTTGAGGGTGACTAGTTGATTAAGTACACAGATGTACTTACAGCTTTTTCCCAAAGCTCAAGCGGTAGGCCTGCATATAGCCACATGCTTCGTGCTCGCTCCATGGTTGTCCTGTTCATCCTTTCCGAAATCCCATTTTGTTGAGGTGTCATTGGGGTTGTCGTTTGCCTCCAAATACCATTGCTAGCACAAAAGCTTTCAAAAGCTTGGTTGCAATATTCGCCTCCATTGTCGGATCTGAGACATTTAACCTTGGTACCTGTTTCATTCTCCACAAACTTAAGGCTTTCCACCTTTGAAATATGAAAAATCCATCGGACTTATTCTTCATGACATAAACCCATGTTTTTCTAGTCGCATCGTCTATGAATGTTACATAGTACAATAAGCCACCAAGTGATGGTGTACTTACATGACCCCAAACATCAGAATGAAGCAACTCAAGTTTTTTATTTTTTCTTTCATTTCTTGATTTTTGAAATTTTACCCTCTTTTTTTTACCATAAACACAATCTTCACAGAACTTTAAGTCCACTTCTTTCAAACCTGGCAGAAGCTTCTTTGTTTGAAGGATTCGCATTCCTTTGGCACTCATATGCCCGAGCCGGTAGTGCCACACCGCACTGTCAACTTCTGTAGTTGCTGCACAAGCTGAAGGTTACGTGCTAACAGTACACAAGTAAAGTGTACTGACTTTTTCACCCTTGGCAGCCACCAAAGATCCCTTTGAGATCTTCCACCGTTTGTTTCCGAATGCAATGTTGTGACCTTCATCGTCCAATTGTCCTGTAGAGATCAAATTTTTGCGAAGAGAAGGAACATGCCTAACATCTTTAAGCTTCCATTCATTTCCGTTAGCAGTTTTGACAGAAACTGTACCTTTGCCGACAATCTCATAAGCTTCATCATCTCCCAAGTATACATACCCAAAATTAATTTTGGTGTAATCTTGGAAATATTGCTTGTGTGGTGTCACATGGAATGAAGCCCCGGAATCTACTATCCAAGAATTAGACACATTGTCTAATGAGAGAATTAGAGCATCTTGCTCTACTTTACCTACCACATTGGCCTCCGATGTTGGCTTGTAGTTTTGAGACTAAGTCTCTTTCTTCTTGTTAGACCAACAATCCTTCTTGACGTGGCCCTTCTTGCCACAGTTCCAACATTCAAGAACTGACTTTGTGTGTGACTTGCTCCGTCTTGAGCGATTACGACCCTTTTGGTTTTTGAACCTCTCCTTAGGCCTTCCTCTTGCTTTCACTGACAGTGCAGTACTTGATGATTCTCATGTGCTTCTCCTTTGTATTTCTTCGCTTAGGAGAACACCCACAATATCATCAAACTTTAGAGTATTTGTGCCAAAAATAGAATTACTTACAACCATCACAAGGCTGTCCCAACTAACTGGTAGAGATGATAGTATAAGGAGAGCTCGCACTTCATCATCCAAATTGATGTTCACCGATCAAAGTTGACTTATGTTTGTGTTAAAGTCATTTAGGTGTTTTGCAACTGAACCATTCTCTGCCATCTTTAGATTGAACAAGCGCTTCATAAGAAATACCTTATTGGATGCCGATGATTCCTGGTAGAAGTCGTCAAGTGACTTCATCAAGTCCTTTGTGGTCTTCATCTCCGAAACATTGAAGGCCACCGTTGATGCCAAGCTTAACCAGATTGTTCCAAGTGCCTTTCGATTAAGGACAGTCCATGCTTCATCTACCATTGTTGCGGGCTTCTTCGCAAGACCGCCTACTGGCAAATAGAGGTCCTTCTGGTAAAGATAGTCTTCAATCTACATCTTCCATTAGTCATTGGTAGTTTTTGCCGTTGAACTTCTCAATCTGAGCTTCCCTTCCACTACAAGAGGTACTTCATATTAGCGACGCTCAAAAGTGAAAACCCATGGCGTCGCTACGGGCGTCGCTAATTTACTTGTAACTTAGCGATGATCATAGTGACTCCTATAGCGACGCCGACAGGGGTTAAAAAATAACCGAGAGTGTCCGAAAACTCAGATCTCAGAACTGAGTTTTCGGCGCTCAAGCAAGCAAAGGTAACCCACGCTCTCCCTCTCTCTCTCTTTCTTTTCCACACACACACACACACACACACACACACACACGAGGAGAGGAAAGAGAGCCAGGTATGCTCCTTCCCTCTCCTGTCTCTCATGTTCCCTTCCTCTCTTTCTCTCTCTCTCCCTCTCTCTCTTTCTCTCTCTCTCTCTCTCTCACACACACACATTGTGTTTTTGAGAGAGAGAGAGAGAGAGAGAGAGAGAGAGAGAGAGTGAGAGGACATGAATAAACAAAACACACACACCCACACACACACATGCATAAAAAAAGAATGCATACACACACACACACACACACAAAGAAAGATATAAAAGAAAGAGAGAGAGAGAGAGAGAGAGAGAGAGAGAGGAAGAAGAAGAAGAAGAAGAAGAGAGTTTTAACATCGTAGGAAACTATCCCAAGAGACCTTAAAGATCTAGTCGACGAGGAGTTGAGCTCAAGACCTGTTATTCAAGAGGGAAATGACATAACCAATCTACCACACTTGGGTGATAGAAAGGTTATACCATTTTTCTCTTTTTATTGGCGCACACACACTCCTACACACACACACACACACACACACACCTGAGAAGAAGAGAGTTTTAACGTTGTAGGAAACTATACCAAGAGACCTTAAAGATCTAGCCGACGAGGAGTTGAACTCAAGACCTGTTATTCAAGAGGGAAATGGAATAACCAATCTACCACACTTGGGTGATAGAAAGGTTATACCATTTTTCTCTTTTTATTGGCACACCCACACACCCACACACACACACCGGAGAAGAAGAAAGTTTTAACATCGTAGGAAACTATCCCAAGAGACCTTAAAGATCTAGTCAACGAGGAGTTGAACCTCACTTGGGTGATAGAAAGGTTATACCATTTTTCTCTTTTTATCGTTTAAGATTATGTTAGATTTAGATTTACGTTAGATTAGATTAGATTTAGGTTTATTTTGAGTTAGATTTACGTTAGATTAGTTTAGGTTTATTTACGCACGTTAGATTTAGATTTACGTTAGATTAGATTAAATTTAGGTTTATATTTTAGTTTAAGATTAAATTAGATCTAGATTTATGTTCGATGGACCATGCGGACCAGCAATTCCACGACAGTCTAGCGGTGGTGGTTGTTGTGGGGCGAGGAGCACGTCGTTCTTGGAGCTCATGTGTTGCAAAGTCCCTAGGACACACCGAGGAGTGTCCCTGCTTGTGAGATTGCTCAGACTACATCGAAGGATTATACTGCCTACGCTTTTGAGAGTTGTGTCCCGACCACTGCGTCGGAGATGCTGAGGAGTGACCCGAACACGTCATTGGGGTCGCATAGAGGCCTGCACAATGAGCATTCACGAGACAGGGTTGCTATAGTTCACGGGAGGGACATGCCAAAGGGATACACCTACCTCGTCAATCGTATTTCCGATGAGATCATTATGACCCCTAAGGGGAAGCATGCGATGGGCCGCATACGACAGTTGTGTAGACAGGTTTTCTGACACACTGTAGTCTATCATGGTCTCTTGGAGGGCTCAGGATAAAGCCTCCAAGGATTATCTTATTGCTATGCTGCAAGGATTATCTTTTTCAGATGCACAGATGCCAGACCTGACTGGCTTGAAAGAGAGGAGTGGGCCATGGATTGACGGGGTGGAGAGGTGAGATTATTAAACTCTTGCATTGAAGTATTTGTATATGTGAGGCCCATTCAATCTACGCAGCTAGTAGCCCCATTGGTATGTCTTTTACCCTTCAATGGAGCGAATCACCACATGTTCAATTGGGTTAGATTTAAGATTAGATTTTGGATTGAGTTTTTATATTAGAGTCTACCTTCGAGATTACGGTAAAAAAATTAGAGTTAGACGAATGGTGAAAAGATCTACTATGAAAAGATATTAAGATGCTATAAATGCTACATCTAGAGAAGAGGCAAAGGGGTTTTGTCCACTACATGCACTATCATGTAGACGTGGGTGTGTAGATTTCTTGTACCCACAAATATAGGCATTGACCAATAAAGACGAGATTATAACCCAGTGGTTCTGATCTCCGTGCACCTCTAGACCGAGGTGTGGAGGGATTGGACATGACTAGAGAATGTGAGGTAGTTTACATTGTGAACAAAGAGAGAGAGAGAGAGAGAGAGTGAAAAGACGAAGAATGCCAATAGAAGATTAAATTTGTTGTCCAGGTTATAAGGTTTTTACCCTCATTATGAGTAGTGACGAGGATGTGGGGCCGTCCAACCAAAACACCTATCTCTTAACGAGGATCTTATGTCCTTGTAATCAATGCAAGCATGCTGTGCCACGGACAAGATGCATTTTTTTGCAGCACGTTCGCAAATTTGGCAAGTTCGATCCATCTATTATAGATCGAGTTGTTGCCAATTATAACTCGTCGGACTCTGACGTTGGCGAGCATGCAGCAATCTTGTAACCCAATAGACGTGTTCGCAAGCGCTTTGGTCAAGCAGCATATGTGAGGCCACAAGATGTAGCCTCTGACAGCTCGGGGGATGATCATGCATACCACATTCCCAACGAGGCAATGTTTGAGCCCGAGATCGATGAAATGATCGAGACGATCATGGATTCAGAAAGGCTTATCTATGATGATATGAAAAGTGAAGCCGATACGCCAGTGTATGATGGAGCACGTGTGTCTAGATTGAAGGCGCTCCTGGTTCTTCTCAACATGCAGACAAAGTTTGGATGGAGTGACACTAGCGTCACAGCGCTTTTTAGGTGATCTATTACAATTAGTTTACTTAAATAAAAAAACTCTAGATGTATAATGATCTGATAGATTTTTACACAATTGTATCGTATTTTTTTCGTTGTGTAGATTGCTCAAAGAGCACATACTGCCAGCTGATAATGTGATACCAGATTCTAGAGAGGAAGCAAGAAAGATTTTGCGAAACTTGGGGACGGATTACAATTCGATCCACGCTTGTCCTAACGACTGTATTGTTTTCAGAGGGGAATACATAGACATGGAGAAGTGTCCGAAATGTGATTCCGAGAGATATCCACGGAACAAAAATTCCACAAAAGGTTTTGCGACATTTTCCTCTGCTTCCTCGCATCAAGCATTTCTTCAAATGTAAGTCCATGGACGCCCTAGCATCATGGCATGATGAGAATAAATCTTTGGATGGTGTGCTACAGATTCCTGCAGATTGCGCAGCCTGGAAACATATAGATGAAACATGGTCGGATATTTCGAGGGAAGCTCGACATTTGCTCCAAGGCCTAGCTATGGATGGCGTAAATCCATTTGGTCAAAGATCAACATATTACAGTGTATGGTCCTTTGTCATCGTCAACTACAACATTCCCCCGTGGTTGACTACGAAGAAGGGGCACCTATGGCTAAGCTTGATTGTGCCGAGGCGGTATAAAGTGAAGAATATGGATGTGTATCTTCGTCCACTATTGAAAGAGCTACAACAATTGTGGATTGGCATAGAAGTGGTGGATATGAGCCGACACACAGGTCAACGGAATGCTTTGATCAGAGGCATTCTAATGTGGACCGTGCATGACTATTCTGGACTAACAAAATGCTCAGGTGATTTACACTTGAACTCAAACACTGTAAATCTTGGTTTTCTCAAGCTTATCTATTATCATGTGTATAAATGCAGGGCTTCAAACAAGCGGATACAGAGAATGTGTCACATGTGGACCTAGAATAAATGCACGTCGGGCGCCCTCATTGAAGAAGCAAATCTTCGAAGGTTGTCAAGCGTATCTTCCAGAGAATCATGTGTTACGCGATGACTTTTTGGGAAGAGAGCCACAGAGGATATCTGCACAAGCATGGTTAGAGCAGAAGGAGATGTGTGATGACGGTTTGTCCCCAGGGATGAAGAGACTATCTCTATGGTAGGAGTTATCATATTGGCCCCGACTCATGATCAATCACTTGCTCGATCCAATGCACATTTTCAAGAATGTGGGTAATCTACTATGGGACCATTTGACCGGCAAGAAAGATACTTTGGGAGCCAACGTTGACCTTAGAAATTTGGATCGTATGGAGCAATATTGGCCACAAACAGCATCGGATGGATCAATGAAGCGCAATGGATTTTCATAGGAGCCCAAGAACGCAAATTAAAATAGACCATTTGATCTTTGCGGACCCCCACTGACATAATGCACTCGTTCCGAACGTGTTTTACTAAGAAGGAAGGCTTACCGGTTTGAAGTCACACGATTGGCATAAAATGTGTCAGGTATGTTCATAGTGGAATATATCATAGTGGGAATTGTGTAATAAATTCATGTGTGCACTAATATCATTGTTGCACGTGTTTTGCAGTTTATTTTACCGGTGGCCATTGAGGGATGTTTGTCTCTTGACGTTCGTAACACAATCTACAAACTTGTGAAGTTGGTGCAATGGATCTCACAAAAGGAGATCAACGTAGACTCCATACCATTCGCCAAACTAAATGCTGCGGAGGTTGTGTGCATGTTTGAGAAACACTTTCCTACTACCATGCTAACCATTCAGGTGCATCTTCTTGTTCACATAGTTGATGAGGTGGAAATAGCTGGCACAGTACATTTCAGATGGATGTTCTTTTTAGAACGTTTCATGAAAACGCTCAGGGATATGTGTGTCAAAAGGCACGTCCGGAGGGTAGCATGGCAGAAGGTTGGCTAGTATCAGAGTCCCTAGTGTACATTGTGTTAGGAAATAAGATATAGCTAAATAGATAATTGAGTAGATTACTGAATGGAGAGAGACAGATTTACATACACGAGATTATAGAGTAGAGAGAGAGAGTACACACGATATACGTGGTTCACCCAATGTGGGCTACGTCCACGGGAAAGCAGCCACTCAATGGATTTAGTACTTCAAAACAAGTATTAGTTTACAAAGGGATTATACCCTTAATGGACCTCCCGCCTTGCTTCACTCTCACCACCTCACACTCACCTTGTTGCATCAACTTCACACTATGAAATGTGTGTAGAAATGGCCTCCTTTTATAGGCCAAAAGGGCTGCCCTCTCTCATGAGAGGCAGCCATGTGTAGCCGCCCTTGTGTAGAAAAGTCCAAATCGGACCCTCCAATCCGCCCATGTGTGGCCGCCCTTGAGAAGACAAGTCCGCTTTTGAATTCGGCCACCGGCCATTGAATTCGGCCACCAGCCATCGGCCATTGACTTCCGACCACCAGCCACCGGCCATTGACTACCGGCCACCGGCCAACCGACGGTTGTTTTCCTACCACTTTCTGGCCGCTGTCTGGCCATAATTTTTGGGCGAAAAGGAAAATTCCGTGAAAAATCAGTTGCCCCTGATTTTGGCCGTGAAAATTTTGGTTTCCGGCGAGTGATTTTCCTTTAGGCACGTTGGCTTCTCCTCATAATGGGGGCCTTACAAATGTGCGTTTTTACCACAGAAAATTACAAGGGTAAATCAGGATCCATACTTAACAATCTTCCACTTGGAGACTGATCTCCAAACCAAACTTGTGACTGCTTTCCATCCTCGCTTCTTATCCTTGAATGCTGATTGAAGATGAGCAAAAGCTCAACTTCTCCTTGTTGACCACCTTTGTAAACATGTCTGCAGGATTTTCACTTGTATGCACCTTTCCTAGCTTTAGATGTCCCTCTTCCAAAAGAGTGCGTATGAAGTGATATCTCACCTCAATGTGCTTTGTCCTTAAATGAAAGGCTGAGTTCTTCGCAAGATGGTGAGGCGGTCCGGGGCGGGCAACAAGAAGAGCAACCTCTAGACACCCTTGAAGGCTCCCGTGCTACTCAATGGGGCTGGGGCACAACACAACACAAACCAAAACAACAAACCCACAGCCAAATCCCAACTACACAAGGGGCACCACCTAGTTTAAGAGCGAACTAGGACGCAAAAGAGGAGAATCGTTACAGCAACCCACAAACAAGCAAGGAATTTACACTAACCCTAACACCAATGGAACACTCTCACACACTAAAACACGAGAGAGAGAGAGAGAGAGAGAGAGAGAGAGAGAGAGAGAGAGAGAGAGAGAGAGAGAGAGAGGGAGAGAGATAGTGCTCGGGCTGCTTTGAAACTTATCGGCAATGATCAAGCAAACACAACTATATATTTAAGAAAGAGAGAGAAAGGGGGAGGGGGTGCTTGTTGCATTAATACCTTCTTACAAATCTATCATGACAAATCAAAGTGAGATTAGTATGTGTTCAACATAGCTTGCGTAAATTTCACCACAACACATCACAAGAAAAGCCACCCCAATCACTGTCTTAAAGCCAGGGGAGTCCTCTCCACCCTGTCGCCCTCTTACAGTATGTGGGATTTATGGCTAGATTGATGACAACACCAGAGACAAGCTATCAAGAACTTAACAAAAAAACACCAAGACACTTACGCATCGTTGTTGTCCATTACTTCACATTGGAAGGGAGACAAAGTATCCAAGCTTAGTCCAAATCCACCCTCCTTGATTCAGCAAATGTTGGGCTTACACTAGTAGGAGAAATGATAGATTTCCTACTCTCAATTGAATGATCACTCTCTCTCTTACAATGGCATAGAGTTCCCTTGCTAATCCCCTATTACAACACATGCACATGCATAAGACAATGAGCTTCCACTCAAGAGCTCCTTCTAGAGAGGTTGAGCTTGTCTTCTCAAGCTATAGCATAGTGCTCTTGCTTATGGCTCCCCCTTTTTTGTGCTAGCTACACCCTCCTTTTATAGCAATTTTGAAGGCTAGGGTTACTCCTCTAACCATGGTTGGGTTAGATTTTCCACAATTTATCTAATTTCTTTTTCTTGGAATTATCAAGAAGTTGGTGGGGAAAGAGAGAGGAGAGAAATGGAGGTGATAGGACTTTTCATAGTGGGTTAGTGTTAGTAGAGTTAGTATTAATTTACAAATGGAATTGGATATTTACAATGGGAGTATCCATGTAGGATACAAATAAGGAAGAAAAAACTCTTAAGAGGTAAGAAAAGGTGGATTTCTTACAAGGTTGATGCTCCAAGTGTCTTGAGTAGGGCCAATTTTTGACGCTTGTTGACGGTCCATTAGCTTTGACGGTACATTTTTTCTCCACTCTTGACCTTCCTTGAGAGACAAGGTAATTGAAGCTGAGTAATCAACCACCATGATGCTGTCTTTTAAGAGAAGAGGCTGAATTTTGTGGTTTTTTTGATAGATATGGGTAAATTGGAGGAGGAAAAATGAGACTAGGTGGTCAATTTTGGAATGGAATTGTGTGTGGGAGGTATGAGTTCACCATGGTTTCTCTTATTCTTCAAGGTTGAGGAGAAGGTGAGTAGGGTGCAGAGAGGAGTGGTGAGAGAGGTGGGGATGATGAGTGGAGAAGTGTGTGTGAAAGAGGAAAATGATAAAGTGGAAGAGAGAGTGTGGCTGCATAGCATGGGAAAACTGGGGTCCACTAATAAAATCATAGCTCACAGCTCGTAGCTCAAAAAAATATGAAAAAATTTGAGGCAAAAGTTCAGCCCACGAGCTACAACTTTTGTTCGTATCACCTTTTCAAATTTGGAGAGCAAGTGAACTTTAAAAATTCAGCAAAACCGACCGTTTTTTTCCACTGCACAAGGTCCTTGTGGGGTCCTTCTTTGGATGATTCTTTTGAATACCTCCAAGAGTGAGCCCTCCATAGTGCATGTATGCATACCACCTACCCTTGACCTTATTTGGTAGGTCTATAATTGAAGATATTGTTGAGATTATGATATAAGTGAATAGTACAACTAAGAAAATCAAATATTGAGGGGTCTAAAAAATATGTACATGTCAAATATAAATAATATAAGTGGAAAAAATATAAAGGGGTCAAAAGAAATCTCTCTCATTATGAGGCTACCATAAAAAGATAAATATTTTTGGTGTTCTAATTTTTTAGAAAAAAAAACAAAATAGATGTAGGAAGGGAAAAATCACAATAGTGAAAAATATACACATAAATAAAACTAGTTTTTTTGGATTTTTGTTGGGGTGGAGTTACACCAAATATAAGAGAAGCTTACATGAAAATATTTCTATATGGAATAAAGAGTATGAAAAATGGTAAGAAAAAATTGTGGTAATGGTGAGGCAATGTACAGAGCATAAGTAACACACACCTACGTAGAAATATTTAAATAAATACCAAAATAATTATGAAAAAATCTGTTATTTAGGCCCTATATACAAAGAAATATTTACATACGCATGGGCCATAATATACTTATATATATATATATATATATATATATTTTGGCTCAACTAGCCCAATGACTAGCTAATTGAGGGTTTTTTAAGAAGATATGGGAAAAGTCCCGTGACTCACGCACGCCTATGTACAATGAAATGGTAGGGATAGCCACAGTGTTTGGGTGATTTTGGTAGGGTGAGGTAACTCACTGTGGCAATTACAAAGAGCCGAAAAACGGCTATCAATGGATAGTGCTTTGGCTATCACTGTACAAGACACAATTGTCTTGTTTGAATCCAAGCTCTTCTAAGAATCTATGAAGCCACATAATTTCTTTGCTTGCCTCCATCATTGCTACATACTCTGCTTCCGTGGTAGAAAGTGAGCCCACTTTCTGCAGCTTTGAAGCCCAGCTTACTGTTGTGCCTCCAACCGTGAACACATAGCCAGTAGTGCTCCTGAACGTCGCCTTCCAAGTCTTCTAAATAACGTTCAAGTAACCCAACGGTCCCCTAACTAACCTAGAGGTGCACTAGTTTTCCATATATTTGCTATGCTAAAGTTCATTTTACAGATTTAAGATTATGCGCTCGTTTTTCACTTATTTTGTTAAACTTTCTAAATTTTGTAGCCCAACAGGTACAAATTTAATCAATTTTTTTATTCAATACACCAATTTGATAAGTCAAGCTGCTAAATTTCCATTAAAATGTCAATATCTTTCTGTCCCCAAATGATTACTAAATATGTAACACTATGCAAAATGTTTCATTTCAGACAATTTTAAATGCAAATAAACTTCAACTGACTTTGATTCTTTTCAAATTACTGACATACTATCTAAAAATTATATTTCTTTAAAATGTTATTACTAATCTCTCTCTAGAATATGATTCCTCTCGCTCTTCTTTGCTTACTTCTCTATCCAGTTTTTCTCTCTCCCATTTCTCACTTCTTAATTTCTCTCTCTTTTTCTAAACCCTTCCACACACTCACTGTGATGCACACATTCCTTCCTACATTCACATACTAAATTTCAAGCAATAAAGAAATGAAATCAACAGTCACAGTCATAATATGCAATTTCTATTATTCTCTCTCTTCTTATCTCTCTCTTGATTTTTGCTACACACAGTCATACAGTTCAATAATTGATGCTTACAGTAACCCACACACACTCAATTTATCAAGTCTCATTCTCTCTTTCTCTTTCTTTCTACACACTAACAGTAGCATTATTCATTCATAAAATCACACATAATATTGCTAGAAAGATGACACAGTTGACAGGAAACGACTTCTTTCTTTCCTATGCTTTATCTTTAAACGATTTTATCTCTCTCTAACACTTCACAGTAGCATAACCTTACATTAAATTACATGATCAAGCAAAGAAGAATCGACATAATTTCATAATTTCTCTTTATTTCTCTCTCTATCACTTACCTTTAGATAATTTCCTGCTTCTCTCTCTTGATACTTCAAGGTAGTGCCATTCACGATTCAACAAGACGGTGAATTCGATCCACACACAGTCAATTTATCATAGGAGAATGCAATGGCCATTTTCGTTACTCTCTCTCTCTCTCTCTCTCTCCCCTACACCACTATGACTACACACACTAACTTCCACACACACATGAGCAAGAAGACAATTACACACACACTGATTGCAGCAGGTTTCGTTCTCTTTCTCTCTCTCTCTCTCTAAATCTTGCAATTGCAACGCTACCTACAGATACACACACAATCGCAAGAAACCTACGTTCTCTCTCTAACTCTCTCTCTCTCTCTAACTTTCACTCATCTTTTGGTTGCTACAGCGCTACCCTCTAACTTTCTCTTCCTAACTTCCTTTCTAGGCTCGCTAGCTTCCCACTGATTAGGGGGCCCTACCATCAGACAAGAAGACGTCATTTTTCCTCTAACTCTCTTCAACGTTTCCAATCTCCAGTTAACGACCTTATAAAATAATGCATAAAAATTTGTTTTGATCTTGAACTTTGAAATTCATTTTATCTCCCCTTCACACTCTATCTCTTGCTCTCATGGTTTTCGACCCACACAAGGCAGCACTTCTTGCAGCCTCCCTCTCGGCTCTATACTCGCGCTCTTCTCATTGTTCTCTCGAGTTCAGTCTCACAGGGTAATGCCCAAAACCTTAAATATCTACGTTAGCTATTCTCGAGCTCAAGACCTCTCACTGCGGCCACATACTAACGTTTTCCCAAAACCACCTATAGATAATCCAGCTTTTAAGTCAGACTAAGATAACTTGTCAGATTTTCCACTAACGTCTATAAACCTTTGCAGTTTCCTTTTGCAGAACAAGCTTAAAATCTACTGGTATTTGTCAATTTAGTCAAGTGAACTTAGACTAGGGATTCATCTAGCGCTTAAAATTTCCTATTAAACTCAGACTGGAATATCTAATGGCCATGGCTTGAATTTAAAGTCACTACCCTAACTAACAACAAACTCTCTAAAACTAACTCCACTCATCAAGGGACTAACTATCTTAAGTTAAAGCTTATATCAACAAGCAATTATAAAATTAACAAGACTTAGCACTAATGCATTCATTATGGCAATCATTAATATGCTAATGCACCTAACATGCCAGTGCAGATCCCAAGTTACCCCAGTTTTGGTACAAAATGTAAAAATATTATGGTATCTACATTCCTCCCTCACTGAATTATGAAGTCTTCCTCGACGAACAAGAATGTGTTCTACACTCGTATGAACTTCATTAACTGCTGCAACTCCCTAGCTTGGCAACTACACTTTGAAAAATAACTAGCTCCCCTCCTTAACTGTGAACGTCCTCGTGAACATAAAGTCTAAAACACATTACACTAACACTAGTAGTCTGTCCATTCTTACTTATTTTAAAACAAGAACTAGATTTGTTTCAACAATAAAACCGTTAATCAGTCATTCAGTGACAACTCAGTGACAAATTAATAAACACTAGACATAGTTATATAAACATGTTAACCCCAGGAAATGTATATACCCTCACTAACTAGCATTTATAAGGATTAAAAATCACAAACCTAAACCTCACCAATAGCAACTAAAATTAATAATAAAGTGACTAGTTAATGGAATAACTATAAACCGCCCTAGGCAAGACCATAAATTTATTACTATTTAATAGCAAGAACAACCCCCCTCCATGGCGCTAGAGCTCTATAGAGGTAAACCAATTAACCCCTATATTATAGAAAATATACAGTATTCACATCTAAGTGGAAGTCATTGCCTTTAATTTATTTCCCTTCTTTTGAATTCCCAAGTTTTTAGTGTTTTTTTTTCATGCATTCTTTTTCTTGTTTTTGTTTTTATTTTGATTTTTAGCATCAGACTTGATTGTTTTTTTTTTCGCACACATTCCACTCTTATTGCTGCATCGAGCGAATTATTAGCACTTACTCTTCCACCCCGTACAAAACCTGGCTACGGCTCGTGGCTTTGTCACTAGAGACAAAGTGGACCACCCGCCTACCAAACTTGTACGGTGACGATCACACAACATATAACATATAAGTTTTGTTTTATTCTTCCCTTGGCTCATCACTAGTGTAAATTAACTAGCATACCGACCATAATCTAGAGTTTAAAGGTCTATACTCCCAAGCACATAGACCTACATCACTTCTAAGGGATCATTAGATCACCATTAAGAGAATAAATATATTGCCCAAAACTAGTTTAGCTAAAGTGATTCTATTAAATAATCACCTTGACTACATTTCTCAGCCACTAACAGCTTGGTCACCGGTCAGTGATTGCTAAGTCTAGATAAAGGAAATTTAAAAAGAACATATAAACCCCCTAAGCTAACAAGTCTAATATAACTATGAATAGTGTTGTACTAACTTGTCACTGACACATCTATTACAGCAAGCACACAAATAATCAAAACTAAATAAATGAACAGTATAGGTAGAAGTAAACCACCTGGTTAATCTGCTTGAAAATGCTCCACTTTAGAGCTACATCCCTAGAGATAGCTTTGACAGTCATCTCCAATTTGTAACAGGTACTTCTCCGCAAAATTGCTCGGTTATGCAAAAAGATTAGACTACACTCCCCCTAAAGGAATGTAGTTATCCTACTCCTAATTTTTATGGGTTTTTGTTTTGTTTTGTTTTTGTTGTTGTTTTTCTTTTTAGTGTTTTGTTTTCAATAAAACAAAAGAAATCAAGCATAAAAGAAATGATTCTTTTTGGATTTTGTGGAACTTTTTAACTTTTTTTTTTGTGGTTTTGTTTTTTGTGGTTTTGTTTTTTTTTTAAAAGCCTCTCGCTACATATGACGGAATAGTGCAGGTGCATTGGCTAAGCCAAAAGGTGCTGCACGCTGAAGACCCCCTCCATAGGGTAAAGCCTGGCTATATAGAACTATCGCATGCTGTTTAGGCAATAATACATGATATAATCCCCTAGGTAACCCCAAGGGTTACCCCTCATCCTCATCATCAAGAGTAACAAACTCCAAATCTTCGAGGGGGTCAACCATGATGTCCTCATCTAAGACGAGAAACATCTCCATGAATGCTATAGGGCCATTTTCACAAAAATACCCAAAGAGCGTAATCAAAAACCGTAAATAGTCCCAATCATGCACCTCTAAGTCAAAAACCATGGCCCACCATCGTAATAGCCATTCTACTTCATATATATCATCAATCATGCACACAATAGTCTCTATGCCTAACCCACGGATGAAAGGTCTAAACACAGCAAACAAATAGTCTAGAGATGTTTCCATGACTCACCAAGTAGATGGACTCCAATGGGTGTGGTGGTGGACGAGGCAATAATCCCTGCCATAGAATAACCATTGTTAACACTCATTCCAAAGCAAGTATGAAATAAACAAACTGCTACTACAACTACAACCCTCTTCTTTTTATAATGGTTTTACCCTTATGTCATTTTTTTCCCCTTTTTTTAATAGAAAACTAAGTGAAATAATGTTTCACTTTCAGACCATTGACTTTAAAAGGATCTAAAGCTTCGTCAATGTCCGAAACTAACAAGGAACCATTAGTGAAGGTCCGAAGTACGTTAAAACGACCTAGCCATCGTATCTGCAGTTTCCAGGAAACTTATAGTAACGGCTATCATAAATTAACACCTTATCATTTTTTTTAAATTTCCGAACTTTAATATGGCGATCATGCCAAGATTTACGTCGCTTTTGCATAGCCTCAAGACTTTGTAAGGCTAGCAAGTGCATCTCGTCGAGTTTAGTCAAGGTAAACAACCTATCTTTTAAAGATTTCTCCTCACCAAGTCTAGTAGATAAGGCAACCCTTAAGGTTGGAATCTCCTTTTCGATTGGTAATATGGCTTTAACACCATAAACTAAAGTGAAGGGTGTATTTTGTGTTGTTACCTTAAAAGTGGTGCGATAAGCCCATAATGCTTCTGGTACTCGTTCATCCCAATCACGGCGATTATCAGCTATCGTTTTTGTTAAAATGTTACCCAGAATTCTGTTGGTAACTTCCACTTGCCCATTTGCACGTGGATAATAAGGTGTAGACTTTCGATGTTTAATTTTATAGAGCTCGGTCATTTCCCTAATAGTGTCATTGAGGAAATGAGATCCTCGATCGCTAACCAGCTCTAATGGACAACCAAATCTTGTAATAATATCCTCATAGAGGAACTTAGCCACATCTAAGGCTCTATCAGTTTTCAGAGGTTTAGCTTCAACCCACTTGGTAACATAGTCTGTGCAGACCAAAATATATCGATTAGAACGATATCGGGATGGAGGATCTATAGGTCCTACAAAATCTATTCCCCATTTCTCAAATGGTTTCAAAGCTAGTATTGGGGTTAACGGTGTTGCATATTGAGCAGTGGGTCAACCCACTCGCTGACATTTATCACACTTTTTTACAATGTGCAAAGGAGTCCTTATAAACAGTCGGCCACCAATATCCTGCCATCAATACTTTTCTTGTAGTCAATTCCCCTGCAAAATGGCCTCCACAAGGCTCATCATGTAATGCCTTTAAAATTTGATAAATCTCATCCTCTCTTAAGCATCGTCTATAGATTTGTTCACGATGAAAATAGTGATATAAGAAACCCCCCATTAATGAATAATGACGGGCTTGAAGAAGTAGTTTCTTCTTTTCATGCTTAGTCGCTTTATGAGGATATTCAGACGTGCTAAGGAAGTTAGCTATATCGGCATACCAAGGTAGCTCACTTTCGACCAGAAACAATTTAGCATCGGGTAAGTCATCATCAACTCCCCTCTCTACATCATCAGTGAGCAATCTAGAAAGATGGTCAGCTAACACATGCGACTTGCCTGGTCGTACAACTACCTCAAAGTCAAATTCTTGTAAAAGTAACATCCATCGGATCACTCTCCTAGAAATCTCTGGTTTATTTAACAAGTATTTCAATGCGGCATGATCCACATAAAATACAAAATGATTTCCCAATAGATAATGTCAAAATTTATCGACAGAGAAAACCATAGACATGCATTCTTTTTCGGTTGTAGTGTAATTATGCTCAGGGTAACTTAAGACCCTACTAGCATAATAAATTGGATGATCAACCTTCTTATCATCAGCTTGACATAATACTGCCCCAACTACTGTATGTGATGCATCAACATGGATATGAAATTCTTTTGTCCAATCAGGACTCACTAGAATTGGCGCTTTTATCAACCGGTCTTTAATGTCCTCAAATGCAACTTGACATTTGTCAGTCCACACATAACTCATATCCTTTTCAGTAAATTTTTCAGAGGTCCCACAATTGAAGCAAAGTTCAAAATGAACCTCCTATAGTAATTTGCATGCCCTAGAAATCCTCGCAGTTGACAAATATTTTGAGGTACTGGCAAATCTTTGATTTTACTAACCTTACTCTCATCTACCGTAATGCTATCCCGAGAGAAAACATGCCCCAATAGTATCCCTTTGGTTATCCCAAAGAAACACTTCTCATGGTTTAAAGAAATGCCCATTTCAATGCTACGTTCAAACACTAAGGCCAATTTTTCAGGCATATCCTCTTCAGTTCCTTGCACTGAAAAATCATCTAAGAAAATCTCCATCCACTTTTGTAGAAAATCCTGATAAGCTGCAATCATAACATGTTGGAATGTGGCCGGGGCATTACATAGCCCAAATGGCATAACTTGATAAGCAAATGTTCCCCATTCAGTAGTAAAAGTAGTTTTTGACTGATCATCTTCATGTATTTGAATCTGATTATAGCCACTGAACCCATCCATAAAGGAATAAAGGGCATACCCGGCAACACGATCTAAAACTTGATCGGTAAAGGGCAAAGGGAAATGATCTTTCTTAGTTTTCCCATTGAGTTTTCTATAGTCCACACAGATACGGATTTTCTTATTTTTCTTGGGTACTACCACAATTGGGGAAACCCAATCACTGTAAGCAACCACATAGATAAATCCCACCTCCAAGAGTTTCATTATTTTTGCCTTAACCAATTCAGCATAAACAGGATTGGTGTGACAGTGACGTTGACAAATAGGTCGAGCCCCATGTTCTAAATCGATATAGTGTTGACATAGCTCAGGCTTGACTCCTCGTAAGTCTTTATACGACCATGCAAAATCATGTTGATACTTTGTAAGTACTTCTTTGAAACGCTCCAACACTTCTCCTTTTAAATGTCAAAAATTTTCCTTCTGACACTTCCCATTGAACAGTTGAATTATCTTTCGATAGTACAAAGGAAGATTGTGTTCGTGGCATAGCCTTGATTAGAGGATGTTTGTCCTCCTTATAAACAACATTTTCAAGTAAATTGTGTTTATTTATAAGAGATTCAGAATATTACTTTTTAGTCTCCGTATCACTCATAACAGCCACCGATTGTGTCCCACAATAGGGTACAATCTCAGTTTCATAACTCTTTGTTGACAAGCCCTCTCTATTTACCATATAGGTATCCAGTGTTACTTCAGACATGAAAGAGATCTCAGTCTGGAATTCTGAGACGTCACTGGTTCCATATTCCTCTGGCTGTTCTTCCATACCTTCCTGTTCATAATAATCTTCCCATTGCTTCAATAATTCTTTGCTATGATTAGCCTCTAAAATAGCTTGGCCTTTTTCTCTTTCTAGTCCGGCTATTTTTTGTAGCACTTGAGCCATACCTTCATCTGCTAACTCACGCTCTTTTAATAATTGTTCCTAGATGGAGTTTACTTCTACTAATGCACTGGACTGTCCTTTAGACTTATCCGTATTCTTTAAGTCATCCTCCAGAGATATAATAAAACAATTTGCCAAACACTCATCTGAGGTGTACATCCATTGGGCAATGTCCATATCAGAATCATCACCCGAAGAATAATGAACTTCATATTCACCCATTCCTAGGTGACGGGCATAATTACCAACACTCTCTGCTGTGGAGATTGTCCCAGTGGAATCATCCTCTATCCGCATATGGTAACCATTGTGCAGAAATCGAGAATATTTATCCGTATCTAATGAGAAGCGTTGTTTAATTGCTTCTTCCTCCTCTGATTTATTGCCACTATAATATGTGTTGTCTTCTGTTTCTAACACAGTCGATTTTTTATACTCCCTCAAAAATTCTTTAGAGACAACTCGCAATTCTACTCTATCGTCGCGAGGACCAATAGTGATCACTCTTTTGTGCCAACTTTGCACACACCTGGATTGAACAATCCAAGGTCGTCCTAACAATATTGGGAAAGAGGCTCCATACGAATGTGGTCGGACTATCAAGTAGCTCATATGAAATTCAAGTCCTTCCAGTATGGTCTTGATCCCTTGTAAAATCCCTAAGGGTTTTACACGTCATTGATCATCCAAGCGTAGAATAATGTTTGTAGGTTCCACTTGTTTCAATCCCAACTCCCCCATAGTTTGCTCAGTCATTAAACTGACTGCTGCTCCACCATCTAATTGCACTTCCGTCACACTATGGCTTCCTATTTCCAAGGAAATAGTAGGCGCTTCTAAATCCATAAACATATCTACTACTTGAACTCATTTTTCTTTAATTGGATCAATCATTTTAGAGCTTCTTCTCTTCCCTCTCCTATGTACGAGCTTATGATATAATTGCTTCTTACAAAGAGGAGATATCTCTACTAAAGTGGTCAAGTCCAATGATATTTTACAATCTTTCATAGACTCCCATAAATTAAAGGTATCTGGTACACTCTTTTTGTGAACTATAGATGTTTGTAATCTTTCTGGAAAAGGTGCTATACCTTTTGTAATTTCTTCCTTTTCTTGTAGCTCAAAATCAATCGGTGATTCATCCACAGAATGATCCTCTGATGCTTCTTCAGGAGATTCTAAGAACTCTTTAATAGAAGAGTTATCAACTTTCTTATTCACATTTGGGACAATAAACCCTTTATCATGGTCCATCGTTTGAGATCGAGTAACTACCCCAACCATCACAGGTTCTTTAGCAAAAGTCACTCTCCTTGCTTTTCGTTTATGAGGGAATGCATCTTGCACTTGTTCAACCTCTACTAAATTGGCAAAAGTACTAGGACCCTCATCGACCTTCTGTTTCCCTTTGTCATTTTGCAATGAAGTTACCTGTTTTGGGCATACATCTTCATAATGACCCTCCTCACTACATATGCGACATAATGGTATATAATCTTGATTTTTTCGAGGATTGGGGCAATAGGGAGCTATATGCCCTTCCTCTTGACAATTATAGCATACCACATGGCTAGTTGGGCCCATACTTGTGTTAGTGTATCGAAAATTATTCCGGCGAAATGGAGGTCTATACGGAGATTTTCTCCTCATTTGTCCTTGTAACCTTGGCGTAGGTGGTATCCCCTGTGTGGGTAACCCTTGCCATTCTTGTTGTAATTGCTGCTGATAAGTTTTAGGAAGGCCCCTTTGCATAAAAGGTTGAGGTGGTGGACCTATCTCATAAGTCATATTGCTCCTATCCATAAAGTTATAATTAGTTTGCATAGCCTTTGCTTGTCGGCGTTCATACGCTTGCTTTACAAAGCAATTGTCTTCCACATGATTGTTTTTTAGACAAAAGGTACAAAATAGTGTACGTACTTGGTCTGGCACTACCCTTGATGCAGTTGGACATTCAGTTGCCAAATGGCCGTAACCGTTGCACTTCCCACACCACACATTGGATCTTATTGGAGGTGCACTCATAGACGGGCTTGCTGCTTGTTGAGCTATATCATATACTTCTTTCATTTGAGATCTTAAAGCACTCAAAATTTCTTCTTTTAATTTTCCAACTGTGACTGTCATTAATTGGACTACCCTCTCTTCTGTGAGAGCTGGTGGTGGTGGTGTACTAGTCTGCAGCATATATGCTGGAGCTGTCATATACGGATTTGGAGTATAATAAGGAGTTTGATTTGTATTTACCACCACTTGTGGTGGTGTACCTCCATAACCATATACAGGCTCTTGAGTTCGTGGAATCGGTATAGTGGGAGAAGTAACCATACTAGGTCCACTAAACTATTCTCTTCTCCTCTGTTGGCTTAATTGCACCTCTTCCCAATTTCTAGCTTCTTGTTTAGCAGTTGTTAAGTCTGTCGGTCTTCTTAAACTCACATATTGTTGAGCGTTCGGATCTCGCAAGCCATCTACAAGCCTACGCTTTTGAGTATCCTCATTGGGTGCCGTATTTCCCATCTTTCTTACTATTGTCTCTATCCTTTGGATGTAATGATCAATGCTTTCGTTGATCCCCTGCTGAAGATATTTCCTAATTTCTAGCTTCTTGTTTAGCAGCTGTTAAGTCTACCGATCTTCTTAAACTCACATATTGTTGAGCGTTCGGATCTCGCAAGCCATCTACAAGCCTACGCTTTTGAGTATCCTCATTGGGTGCCATATTTACCATCTTTCTTACTATTGTCTCTATCCTTTGGATGTAATGATCAATGCTTTCGTTGATCCCCTGCTGAAGATAGTCTAACTGTTGAGCGAGTCTATCTTGGAATCCCTGACGGCGAAACTTTGCTAAAAATTCTCTTGTCAGCTCAGGGTAAGTAGCCCTATTTGCTGCTGGTACATTACCATACCAACTGGCAGCTTCATCCTTAAATGCAGCTGGAAAAATATGTAGTTTTTGATCATTATCCACAATTTCGTTTGCTACACATGTTACTTCAAATTTTTGAAGATGCGCATCCGGGTCTTCATCCCAGAGTCCTGCAAACTGTGTAAAGTCTGCCAATCGTATCGTAGCTCGTGTTACAGGCACTGCCATTTGTTCTAACGGATTTTCAAAGAGTGGGTCTTCCCAAAAAATTAGTACTCGTGGTCTGGGTAAAGCAAATAAATTTCTCAACCCCAAGTCTTGACACTGGTCTAAATTAAACGGTTGGTCAACTATTTCTCTCTCTGGTGTGGGGTTGGCCCACTAATCTACCTTCTCTTAATCCCTCAATAAGTACTCCTGGTACTTGTTCTAAAAGTAACGCGTTAACGCGCTTGAGTTGATTGGCAAGATCTTGAGCAATTATCTCCTCTCGCCTCTTTCTACGTTCTTCTCTAGCCCTATTTTGCTCTTCTCCTCTACTAGAATCTACTCCACTCATACAATGCACACAATCGTGTAACTCCTCTCGATACTAATCCTTCAATGCAACGTATACCACTGCTAGGATTTCACGCTCAATCTTTATATTATCCTCTCCAGTTTCTATAAGAGACTTTAGTAACTGATTTACTAAGGGTCGTAAAAGAGGTTTTATTTTGCTCCTATGTGCTATTTTAGCAATAATTTGTCTTAAGATTTTTTCTCTTTACTATAACCGTTGATCTTGTGTTTCCAATCACACAAGGTGGATGTGGAACACGACAACAGTATTGACAATGAGTCCTCCTTCTCTCTGTTTGTAGTTGAGTTAGTGACCCTACAGAGTTAGTCGACACAATGTTTTGGGGTTCGAAATCCCAATTTTTATACTCTTGGAGCCACTCGACGTTAGGCCGTAGTTTTCCAAGCATACTTTTATAGTTACTTGCTTCTACAAAAGCCACTCAGACGCAGATTTTTCTTCTAGCTCAGATTTTTCTTCTACAAAAGCCACTCAGACGCAGATTTTTCTTCTAGCTCAAGGATGTCCCTATGCTCTTTAATCATGTAAGGGTCCAACTCTCTACGAACCCCACTCCCTAATGCTAAGTACTTCCTAAAATCGCTAAATGCTAGCGGCCTTTCTTTTGGAATCGAGTACCTTTCACAATGGTATCCCCCTCCTGAATCGAATGCTATTGTCTTATAGTATATTACGTCCACTAATTTCCAGTGGGCGATCAGCTGAATTGCTACGTATGTGTCTAAGTGCGTTAAGGTTTTTGCACAGGATCACTAGGGGTGTTAACGATTATTTCCTAGGTTTCTAACTGCTGAGCATCTACGTTTAGGGCCCTTTCCGGCTAAGTGTACTCGTGCACACACTCTCCTTGTTCCCCTAATGCACTACACAGCCAGCCTATGTATAGGCCTTTATAAGTGTACTCTACCGCGCTCGTGGCTCTTAAAAGCTTGTCTATTATTTTCCACTTAATGAGATCAGGCAAATTGGTGACCCATTCTAACGACATAGAACCCTTGAGTACAGTCGTATTACTTTGAGTATGGAAACTCAACTTATTGAAATTTGATTGAATCTCCCTTTCAATTGGATAATTCTAAGTGTCCACGGACACCTGTGTACTATTTTTTATTTCTCTAAACTAGACTAAACAACTCTTTATCTCACTCTAGGTCTCTAAGTCAAACCAGAGAACAATCGGCATGCAAAGTCTATCAACCGGGAAACCCCGTAGCTAAAGTAGCTAGCCGAACTCCCGGCGAACGCACCAAATGAACGTTATTTGCTATGCTAAAGTTCATTTTAACAGATTTAAGATTATGCGCTCGTTTTTCACTTATTTTGCTAAATTTTCTAAATTTTGTAGTCTAGCAGGTACAAATTTAATCAATTTTTTTACTCAATACACCAATTTGATAAGTCAAGCTGCTAAATTTCCATTAAAATGTCAATATCTTTCTGTCCCCAGATGATTACTAAATATGTAACACTATGCAAAATGTTTCATTTCATACAATTTTAAATGCAAATAAACTTCAACTGAAATTGGTTCTTTTCAAATTACTGAGATACTATCTAAATTTATATATATATATTTTTAAAAGTTTTTTTAATAAAAATGTTAATACTAATCTCTCTCTAGAATATGATTCCTCTCTCTCTTCTTTGCTTACTTCTCTATCCAGTTTTTCTCTCTCCCATTTCTCACTTCTTAATTTCTCTCTCTTTTTCTAAACCCTTCCACACACTCACTGCGATGCACACATTCCTTCCTACATTCACATACTAAATTTCAAGCAATAAAGAAATGAAATCAACAGTCAAAGTCATAATATGCAATTTCTATTATTCTCTCTCTTCTTATCTCTCTCTTGATTTTTGCTACACACAGTCATACAGTTCAATAATTGATGCTTACAGTAACCCACACACACTCAATTTATCAAGTCTCATTCTCTCGTTCTCTTTCTTTCTACACACTAACAGTAGCATTATTCATTCATAAAATCACACATAATATTGCTAGAAAGATGACACAGTTGACAGGAAACGACTTCTTTCTTTCCTATGCTTTATGTTTAAACGATTTTATCTCTCCCTAACACTTCACAGTAGCATAACCTTACATTAAATTACATGATCAAGCAAAGAAGAATCGACATAATTTCAGAATTTCGCTTTATTTCTCTCTCTATCACTTACCTTTAGATAATTTCCTGCTTCTCTCTCTTGATACTTCAAGGTAGCGCCATTCACGATTCAGCAAGACGGTGAATTCGATCCACACACAGTCAATTTATCATAGGAGAATGCAATGGCCATTTTCGTTACTCTCTCTCTCTCTCTCTCTCTCTCTCTCTCTCTCCCTCCCTCCTACACCACTATGACTACACACACTAACTTCCACACACACATGAGCAAGAAGACAATTACACACACACACACACACACACTGATTGCAGCAGGTTTCGTTCTCTTTCTCTCTCTCTCTCTCTCTCTCTCTCTCTCTCTAAATCTTGCAATTGCAGCGCTA
Source organism: Adiantum capillus-veneris (assembly GCF_014529385.1). Lineage (NCBI taxonomy): Eukaryota > Viridiplantae > Streptophyta > Polypodiopsida > Polypodiales > Pteridaceae > Adiantum > Adiantum capillus-veneris. The sequence goes on from NC_140952.1 coordinate 96,799,793, forward strand.
CCTACAGATACACACACAATCGTAAGAAACCTACGTTCTCTCTCTAGCTCTCTCTCTCTCTCTCTCTCTCTCTCTAACTTTCACTCATCTTTTGGTTGCTACAGCGCTACCCTCTAACTTTCTCTTCCTAACTTCCTTTCTAGGCTCGCTAGCTTCCCACTGATTAGGCGGCCCTACCAGCAGACAAGAAGACGTCATTTTTCCTCTAACTCTCTTCAACGTTTCCAATCTCCAGTTAACGACCTTATAAAATAATGCATAAAAATTTGTTTTGATCTTGAACTTTGAAATTCATTTTATCTCCCCTTCACACTCTATCTCTTGCTCTCATGGTTTTCGACCCACACAAGGCAGCACTTCTTGCAGCCTCCCTCTCGGCTCTATACTCGCGCTCTTCTCATTGTTCTCTCAAGTTCAATCTCACAGGGTAATGCCCAAAACCTTAAATATCTACGTTAGCTATTCTCGAGCTCAAGACCTCTCACTGCGGCCACATACTAACGTTTTCCCAAAACCACCTATAGATAATCCAGCTTTTAAGTCAAACTAAGATAACTTGTCAGATTTTCCACTAACGTCTATAAACCTTTGCAGTTTCCTTTTGCAGAACAAGCTTAAAATCTACTGGTATTTGTCAATTTAGTCAAGTGAACTTAGACTAGGGATTCATCTAGCGCTTAAAATTTCCTATTAAACTCAGACTGGAATATCTAATGGCCATGGCTTGAATTTAAAGTCACTACCCTAACTAACAACAAACTCTCTAAAACTAACTCCACTCATCAAGGGCTAACTATCTTAAGTTAAAGCTTATATCAACAAGCAATTATAAAATTAACAAGACTTAGCACTAATGCATTCATTATGGAAATCATTAATATGATAATACACCTAACATGCCCGTGCAGATCCCAAGTTACCCCAGTTTTGGTACAAAATGTAAAAATATTCTGGTGTCTACAGCTCCTTCGAGTATCTTTGTCACCTGCCATATCTGCATCAGCATACCCTTCTAGAAAAATATCAGTTCCTCTAAAATACAAAGCATTTCTTGTTGTCCCTTTTAGATACCTAAGTATCCACTTCATAGCTTGCTAATTCTCTTTACCTGGGTTGTCCATGAACCTACTCACAACTCCCACTGCATGTGCAATGTATGGCCTTGTCCAGACCATAGCGTACATTAGAGAACCTACCGCTGCAGCATATGGAACTTTAGACATATAGGCTATCTCCTCTTGTGTCTTTGGATACATATCCTTCGTTAGTTTAAAATGACCAGCCAAAGGTGTAGAAACTGGTTTTGCAATTTGCATTGCAAACCTTTCTAGTACCTTCTTGATGTAATCTTCTTGAGATAGCTTTATTGTCTTCTTCGTCCTGTCCCTTGATATTTTCATACCAAGTATTCTCTTTGCAGCACCTAAATCTTTCATTGAAAAATATTTAGACAGCTCCTCTTTTAGGTCTTTGATGTCCTGCATGTTAGCACTTGCAATCAACATGTCATCAACATACAACATTAGGATCATGAATTTTCCATCTCCCAAATTCTTTGTGTAGACGCAGTGATCCGAGTTGCATCTTATGAATCCATGATCCAACATCCATCGATCAAACTTCAAGTACCATTGTCTTGATGCTTGCTTTAAACGATACAAACTCTTCTTTAATCTGCAAACCATTTTCTCCTTACCTTTTACTTCATACCCCTTTGGTTGAAGCATGTAGATTTCCTCCTCTAAGTCACCGTGAGGGAATGCCCTATTTACATCCATTTGCTCGAGATTTAGATCATGAGTAGCCACAAGGCTTAAGACAAGCCTAATTGAGTTCATTTTTACAACAGGAGAAAATATTTCATTGAAGTCAATACCTTTTTTTTGAGAAAACCCTTTTACCAAAAGCCTAGACTTGTACCTTTTCTTCCCACCTTCTTCTTCCTTCACCTTGTACACCCATTTGTTTTGAAGTGCCCGCTTACCTTTAGGCAATTCAACCAATTCCCATGTTTGGTTGCGATGTAGTGAGTCCATCTCCACTTGCATGCTCTTCGTCCATTCTTCTTTGGATTCATGTTGCATAGCTTCTTCGCATGATTCCGGCTTCCAGAATCAGAGATCAAGAGATGGTTGAAGGAAGGAACAAACCTTTCTGGAGGTCTACTTGCTCTTGTAGATCTTCGGGGAATAGGTTGAGGCTCCTCATTTGGTTGACGTTGTTGCACATTGTCACCGTTTGCAGTCCTTGAGTCTTCTCTGTCCTCAAGCTCCATGTACTCATCACCTGTTTCTTTTATTTGTTTTCTTCCCAAGTAATCTTTGTACATATTTTGTTCGTTAAAAATTACATCTCTACTCCTTAAGATTTTACCATCTTCACGATTCCATAGGCGATACCCAAAGTCACCTTCTCCATAGCCAATGAAGAAACACTTTTTGGACTTTGCATCTAGCTTTGATCTTAGGCTTCTATCTATGTGCATGAAAGCCTCACACCCAAACACTTTGAGAAATGCATAATTCACCGGTTTACCTGTCCATGCCTCTTCTCGAACTCCCCCATCCAATGCCGTTGAGGGTGACCGATTGATTAAGTACACAGACGTACTTACAGCTTCCGCCCAAAGCTCAAGCGGTAGTCCTGTATGTAGCCGCAAGCTTCGTACTCGCTCCATGATTGTCCTATTCATCCTTTCCGAAATCCCATTTTGTTGAGGTGTCCTTGGGGTTTTCCTTTGCCTCCGAATGCCATTGCTAGCACAAAAGCTTTCAAAAGCTTGGCTGCAATATTCGCCTCCATTGTTGAGGTGTCCTTGGGGTTTTCCTTTGCCTCCGAATGCCAGTGCTAGCACAAAATCTTTCAAAAGCTTGGCTGCAATATTCGCCTCCATTGTCGGAGCTGAGGCATTTAACCCTGGTATCTGTTTCATTCTCCACAGAGGATTTCCACCTTTAAAATATGGAAAATACATTGGATTTATTCTTCATGACATAAACCCATGTTTTTCCAGTCGTATCGTCTATGAATTTTACATAGTACAATGAGCCACCAAGTGATGGTGTACTTGCAGGACCCCAAACATCAGAATGAGCCAACTCAAGTTTTTTTTTTTTCTTTCATTTTCCGATTTTTGAAATTTTACCCTCTTTTGTTTACCATAAACACAATCTTCACAGAACTCTAAGTCCACTTCTTTCAAACCTTGTAGAAGCTTCTTTGTTTGAAGGATTTGCATTCCTTTGGCACTCATATGCCCAAGTCAGTAGTGCCAGACCGCACTGTCAACTTCTGTAGTTGCTGCATAAGCTGAAGGTTGCGTGCTAACCATATACAAGTAAAGTGTACCGACCTTTTCTCCTTTGGCAACCACCAAAGATCCCTTTGAGATCTTCCACCGTTTGTTTCCGAATGCAATGTTGTGACCTTCATCGTCCAATTGTCCTGTAGAGATCAAATTTTTGCGAAGAGAAGGAACATGCCTAACATCTTTAAGCTTCCATTCATCTCCGTTAGCAGTTTTGACAGAAACTGTACCTTTGTCGACAATCTCACAAGCTTCATCATCTCCCAAGTATACATACCCAAAATTACCTTTGGTGTAATCTTGGAAATGTTTCTTGTGTCGTGTCGCATGGAAGGAAGCCCTGGAATCTACTATCCAGGAATTAGAGACATTGTCTAATGAGAGAATTAGAGCATCTTGCTCTACTTTACCTACCACATTGGCCTCCAATGTTGGCTTGTTGTCTTGAGACTCATTCTCCTTCTTCTTCTTGGACCAACAATCCTTCTTGACGTGGCCCTTCTTGCCGCAGTTCCAACATTCAAGAACTGACTTTGTGCGTGAGTTGCTCCGTCTTGAGCGATTACGACCCTTTTGGTTTTTGAACCTTTCCTTAGGCCTTCCTCTTGTTTCCACTGATAGTGCAGCACTTGATGATTCTCCTGTACTTCTCCTTCGCATTTCCTCGCTTAGGAGAACACCCACAACATCATCAAACTTAAGAGTATTTGTACCAGACATAGAATTACTTACAGCCATCACAAGGCTGTGCCAACTATCCGGTAGAGATGATAGTCTAAGGAGAGCTCGCACTTCATCATCAAAATTGATTTTCACCGATCGAAGTTGACTTATGTTTGTGTTAAAGTCATTTAGGTATTCTACAACTGAACCGTTCTCTGCCATCTTTAGATTGAACAAGCGCTTCATAAGAAATACCTTATTGGATGCCGATGGTTTCTCATAGAAGTCATCAAGTGACTTCATCAAGTCCTCCGTGGTCTTCATCTCCGAAACATTGAAGGCCACCATTGACGCCAAGCTTAACCGGATTGTTCCCAGGCCCTTTCGATCAAGGACAATCCATGCTTCATCTGCCATCGTTGCGGGCTTCTTTGCAAGACCGCCTAGTGGCAAATAGAGGTCCTTCTGGTAGAGATAGTCTTCAATCTGCATCTTCCAATGTTGGTAGTTTTTGCCGTTGAACTTCTCAATCTTGAGCTTCCCTTCCTCCGCCATAACTCCCACTCAATTCAAGGAATCCTTTCCTTGAGATAATTTAGCTACGAGCAAACCTTGCTCTGATACCAGTTGTTAGGAAATAAGACGTAGCTAAATACATAATTGAATAGATTACTTAATGGAGAGAGACATATTTACATACACGAGATTATAGAGTAGAGAGAGAGAGAGAGAGAGAGAGAGAGAGAGAGTACACACGATATACATGGTTCACCCAATGTGGCTTTAGTACTTCAAAACAAGAAGTAGTTTACAAAGGGATTATACCCTTAATGGAGCTCCCGCTTTGCTTCACTCTCACCACCTCACACTCACCTTGTTGCATCAACTTCACACTATGAAATGTGTGTAGAACTGGCTTCTTTTATAGGCCAAAAGGGTTGCCCTCTCTCATGAGAGGCAACCATGTGTAGCCGCCCTTGTGTAGATAAGTCCAAATCGGACCCTCCAATCCGCACATGTGTGGCCGCCCTTGAGAAGACAAGTCCGCTTTTGAATTCGGCCACCGGCCATTGAATTCGGCCACCGGCCACCGGCCATTGACTTTCGACCACCGACCACCGACCAACCGACGGTTGTTTTCCGACCACTTTCCGGCCGCCGTCCGACCATAATATTCCGGCGAAAAGGAATATTACGGCGAGGGGAAAAAAGTTGCCCCTGATTTTCGGCCATGAAAATTTGGGTTTCCGGTGAGTGATTTTCATTCACGCACGTTGGCTTCTCCTCATAATGGGGCCTTACAAATGTGCATTTTTACCACAGAAAATTACAAGGGTAAATCAGGCTCCATACTTAACACATTGGAGAGTAGCTAGATGGATTTGATAAAGCCCGGGACATGCTATGGAAAACCATAGATGATGAGCGCATATCTGGGATTGTCATGTGCAATCTCGGTGTTGATAAGAAGATGATGGAAGATCTAGAGGCTAAAATCAACCGATTTTGTATGCTTCACAGTCCAGTGATGCAAAAGTGGATTTCACAATATGAGGATGCAAAGCAAGAGCGACAAAGGGCACCAATCGAGTGGAGACAGAGAAGACGACCACCGATGCACTATCCAACGGGTCCGGAGAGCCTACCAACATTCATGAGCTTAAGATGGTTGCACAACCAATTGAAAAGCGCACAACAGTGTGGTGAAGAAATGACTGAGGAGGAGTGGGAGTACTCTCAGAGTTGCGCGACCAAGGTAAGTTTGCAATGTACGACTAGTGACTTTCTAGATGTTTGAATGGCCACTCATAATCTTTTTTGGTTGTAGTATAAGTCATACACAACAGCATGGTGTAAAGGGCGACATTTTAGGATGGAACGGACCGACAAAAAGCGTTTTACTCAAGATTGTGGAATCATGGCAAAATTTGAACAATCTAGTCGACGACGGTCCTCTGATGCAAATTCTGTGGTGGTGGAACTCACTTACTTCGGCACGCTACAAGAGATTTTGAGGATCGATTATAGAGGATTTTTTGTCGACTTGTTGACGTGCAATGGTTCAAGATAATCATGGAGGGTCACAACGCTGCTGTGCGTAGAGGAGAGTCTAGTTTTCTTGAGGTGGTTTCAACTAAGAAATGGAATGACCTAAGAGACACTTTCGGACTACCCGAGGCATTGTGAACAAGTATGTAAATAGTTAACATCCAATTTTAGAAGTTATGTGCTTGGAAGCTCTCATGTAAGTTATGTTGCTCTCGCAGGTGATATTTCATCCTACAAAGTCTGCATCAAACTAGTGGTACGTCATAGAGGTAGCCCCTCGTAGTGCACGGACGTATGAAGGCTACCATGTGCCAATCTCTTTCTCTCTCTCTCTCTCTCTCTCTCTCTCTCTCTACTTGTCCATGTTTTCTTGTCCATTCATTCAATATTAAGTTTAAATGTTCGTGTGTTTAATGCAGGTATAGATGATGAGGAGTTTCTTTCTTCTTTGTCACCCCAGTAGAGAGAGTGGTACGTGGAGCGTCATCGCTCTGGTGCACCATCGCGCATTCCTACTTCGATCGTTTCGCCCTCTGTTTCGGAGCATTCAGCGCGCTCTGAAGCTTCAGTGTCGACGAGACGATCTTCACACTCGTCTCGCTGGCGCTCTAGTGGTGGTGGCGGTGGTTGTTGTGGGGATGCGAGCGTCGATGCCTCGACACCACCTCGTGTTTGACAATGCTCTTTACCCTCCCCTTCTTTTCCCGTCCCGACATCAGCCACGGTATCACCATCTATACCAGGTTTTGTGCGGTTGACGGTCGTTTGTAGCGGCTACGCACCACTAGCTACTCCTCAAGGAGTCACTCCAGTCAAAACTCCTCGCTTCGGTGCCCAGACTCCAGTGGAGACACTAGATGTCCGTACCCCCATTGACACACCGCTAGAGACTCTTGCTGGGACACCCAGGTTCACGCGTCACTGGCGAGAGGGCTTGCCTTACTCCGTCGACTTCAGCGGCGGCATCATCTTGGATGATGAAGGCAAGAAGGTGATCTCGCGTATGCGTGGTCTTTGATCTAAGGTGTTTAGACACTACATACTAAAACCTAGAGTGAAGAACCAAGTGATTTAATAGACAGAGTCATCAGCATGCTTCATGACGAGTTTCCCGTTTCAACACGGGATGACCGCTTCAATGAAGACGTGATGAAGGTTTGTATGCGCGAATACCGCAAGCACAAGCATTCAAAAGTGCAAAAAGCAATCAAGCATGGGTGGAGCAAACCAGATTGGATGGCCGAAGAAGATTGGAAGAATGCGAAGAAAGTAGCATGCGAGAATCTCGGCAAGTGGAAGCAACAAAAGGAGGCAGCAGAGCGCGAGTAGAGGTAGGGTGCTCACACCACTTGGGGAGCGGTGGACATTATTTGAAGCCAATTTTGTAAGTGTTTTCGCATTGCTCTTTAGGTTTGATAGTAGGGTTTAGGGGTTTTTAAATTCTAACATAATGGATTCTTTGTATGTTTTGAAAGTGGTCGATGATAGGACGTGACTCCACACCCTACGAGCACGAGTACGCATGCAGGAAGGGCTTAAACGCCCTTGATGGAAATTCTGAGTTCTCGCGACGACATGGTTAGTATTAGGGTTTACTCTTTTCTATTTGTTGTATTGTTTTATAAATGTCGCTCTATGTTTATACTTACAGAAAGCTGTCTTATTGTTTCTTTTTGCAGAATTTGACAGATATGCCGCTTTGACGCGATGAGACGTTTGATTAGACGACGTCAGTTTAGCCATAGCTAGATAGCATCAGTTTCCTTTTGTCATAGCATATGTATCATGAGATGACGTTTATACGTCTTTCTGAAAACCATGTATATTTTTTCAATAATGACAATGGTGTTGTAACTATTACATTTGCAAAAATTAACAATCAAGTGATTTTGCCTATGATGTGTACAATTGTCATCGATTTACTTTCATCAATTTACTTTTGTCAGTTTTGATCTTTATTGTGCAAACAATATTATGGATGATGGAGTTAATGGTTATATTGTCTTGTGGGTGACTACTTTGGGTCTATATCTAAGCTTGCACTTTCTTTCAAAAGTGAATCAATTAATGAATCATTCAATATGGTTGATGGGTTGAATGCCCTGCCACCAAAAAAAAAATCTCTCGGGCGTCGCTATGACCGTCGCTATATAAGGTTCTACAGCATCACTATAAACGTCGCTATAGGTGGCCTGTAAACGTCGTTATGATCGTCGCTCTAGGCGTCGCTATATAGCGACGTTTATAATGATGTATATAGCAACGACTATAGCGACGATCTTGTATCGACACTTTTAGCGACGGTCTTAGAGACATCGGTGAGTATAAAAGGCCATTATATTTCCATCGCTAACAACATCACAAGTGCACACAACCTATTGTAGTGTTCCTCCGCCATAACTCCCACGAAATTCAAGGAATCCTTTCCTTAAGATACTTTAGCAACCAACAAACCTTGCCCTGATACCAGTTGTTAGGAAATATGACGTAGCTAAGTAGATAATTGAGTAGATTACTTAATGGAGAGAGATATTTACACACACAAGAGATTATAGAGTAGAGAGAGAGAGAGAGAGAGAGAGAGAGAGAGAGAGAGAGAGAGAGAGAGAGAGAGAGTACACACGATATACGTGATTCACCCAATGTGGGCTAGATCCACAGAAAAGCAGCCACTCAATGGCTTTAGTACTTCAAAACAAGAAGTAGGTTACAAAGGGATTATACCCTTTGGAGCTCCCACCTTGCTTCACTCTCATCACCTCACACCCATCTTGCTGCATCAACTTCACACTATGAAATATGTGTAGAAATGGCCTCCTTTTATAGGCCAAAAGGGCTGCCCTCTCTCATGAGAGGTAGCCATGTGTAGCCGTCCTTGTGTAGATAAGTCCAAAACGGACCTTCCAATCTGCCCATGTGTGGCCGCCCTTGAGAAGACAAGTTCTCTTTTGAATTCGGCCACTGGCCATTGACTTCCGACCACGGGCCAACTGACTGGTTGTTTTCCGGCCACTTTTCGGCCGCCCTTCGGTCATAATATTCCGACGAAAAGGAATATTCTGACGAAGCCAGTCTCAAGCTTAGGCTTGAGACTAGGTGTTAAAATTTTGCTTTCCGACGAGTGATTTTATTTTTCGGCGAGTTATTTTTCTTCACGCACGATGGCTTCTCCTCATAATGGGGGCCGTACAAATGTGCATTTTTAACACAAAAAATTACAAGGGGTAAATCAGGCTCCATACTTAACAGTTTAGTGACCATTTCCTGTTTAAATCAGGATCCCGACCTTCGCAAGTCGCCCTGATTAAAACAAGGAATGGTCACTACACGACCATTCCTACACCTTCATCATCTTGAACTAACAACTTTCACATTAATTCTTGTTGGTAAAAATAACCTTCTCAGTCTCCTTAGGTTCTTAGAAGCACCTAGACTGCCAACTCAACACATAGCTCAACATGTCAGGACTTCGAGCATAGTTTTCCATACATCAACCTCTGACAAACGCATACGAGTATGGAAACATGGAAAAAGTATGGTTTAGATACCTGGGAATAAGTATGGTTTAGATCCCCGGAAAATTCCGTACATGTCATAGCATAATAAAACATGCTACAAATGAAAAGTGTTTGCAACTCAAAAACTTGATAGCCACTACTTAAAATACGTGCACACTACTTTGGCTATTGTCCAAAGTTATATGTCGATGATGTCTTTATTCTTCTTGTAGATTAAGTATGGAAAGTATGTTTGATCATAGCATACACCAAACATGATACGAGTAAGAAAGTAGGGTAATTTTGCATCTCAAGTGGCATCCAATTCATGTGTGGGGTATATTAAGCCCTAGAGGAGCCTCGTGATTATTTGACACCCCTTCTTGCAGGTGGGATCAATGGTTTCTTTTAATTGGGGGCGATGGGATTGGTTTTGCGCTGCTCGATGGCGGACTAATCCCCAAGGGATCACCATGTGATCACAATTAACGTGAACCCCAAGTAAATTCAATGTGAACATCAAGTGACCGTCAAGTGATCTCCGTGTGAATCCCAATCGATATGTGATCACCTTGTGAAAACACCTATTCCAAAACCATCCCAAAGTGATCTCCGAGGGAACACCATGTGATCCCCACCCCGTTATTTTAACCATATCATTCTTTGTTCTCACCCTTGTTTCAAGTGAGGCATGATAGCTTAATGTGAGAATCACAGCCTCTCGTTTGGGAGGTGGTGGGTTCTGGTCTTAACCTGATCAAAATCCTTTTATTATTGATAATAAATGGACAGTCCACATCTTCCAAGGATCGTGGACCGTCGATCCCACCTGACAAGGGGGGTGTCAATAGGCCCAAGGCTAGAGGAGTATGTAAGAGGACTTTGCCCCCATCTATACTACTATAAAAGGGGGAATGATTCCAGCCCCCTCCCCTGAGCACGAGTTGACTCTAGCTCACTTTGGCCAGCCTTCAGCAGTGTGACTTGCAGCCCAGTGCATAGAGAGAGAGAGAGAGAGAGAGAGAGAGAGAGAGAGAGAGAGAGAGAGAGAGAAGAGAAAAGGGTGCTAATAATTGCATTTTTTGGATCGGCTACTTATTGTGCTTTAATAAGGCAGTGTGACCGGCTACAACATTTTGTTAACATAATACAACACAGCTTTTTATTAATGCTAGTGTGAGCTTTTAGAAAGAGGAGATTGCCCAATAGTTCCATGAGCTCCATCAAAAGTAACTAGTCGAAGACGTAGTCTAAGAGCCAAGGAGTGGACTCGAGCCCTTGATGCTCCCTCTTGTTCAAATGCCTACGAAAAACTTATCAAAGATAACAACGGTCACTGGAAATTGATCATGCAATTGTGCTTTCTACAAAAATGCTTGTGGGACATCGTCAATGGCTCGAAAAGACCCATGAGGTCTAACAACAATAGGTGGACTTGACTTCAAGATGACGAGTTTATTCAATCATTCCTTCAAGTAATATGAAGGCTATGCCAACCATTTTGTAGGCACTCACAAAGGAGATCTCACCCATGGTACAAACTTTGCAAACTACTAGTGAAATGTGGTCAAAGCTCAAAGATATTTTTGATCGAGACTCTACAATGCAAGAAGTTATCTTGGTTGGATAGTTATTTTCCATCAAGTTTGAAGCTCAAACTTCCATACAATCATTTTTTATGAAGGTAAAGATTATCCATGGTCAGTCTTGGCTATGGAAAGCAATACTCACTTAGATGCCTTGGTACTTATGAAGTTGCTTGAAGAGTATAAGATGGTGTCAAAGGAAAATCACTAAGGAAAAGCTGGATTTTTTTGATGATCTTAGATATTTTCTCATTGAGAAGGAAGACATCCTAGTCTTTCAAGGACTTCAAAAAGTAATGCATAGGTACATGCTGCATTGGAAACTAAAAAGAAGTCCCAAAGCCGATGTTACAAACTACAAAAAGCGTAGTCATTTATCTTGGGATTATATATCCAAAGGAAAAGACAAGAGATAAAAAAAGAACAAAGTAAAAGGCAAGCTCATGAGGACAACAATGATGATGTGTTCAAAAGTTCATTGCTTGAAGAATCTTGAATGTGATGTGTTCATAGTTAATGAATGCGGATTCTTAGATGTAGTGTCGTCTACAACTCAACTTTTTATGAGGCAAACAATACTCAAGATGACATTTTTTTGGTGACAAGCTATTGGTTGCAAATCCCTTGTGTATCCAATAAAGAGCCTCTTTTGGGGTAACCAAAATAGGTACTTCATTGACTTGGACTTAGTCTTCCTATATATGTCAACTATGAGATGGTGAAAGGGTGTTAAATTTATGCATCTCAAGTGTGAGGTCCCCAACCCACCGACTTGAAAGCCATGATGGGGTCCTTGATGTAGGTCACGGTTATGGTGGATGCCAATGAAGAGAATCCATGGTGGGATGGCGTGAAGGTGTAAAGAAGGGAGAAGACGAGAGAGAGAGAGAGAGAGAGAGAGAGAGAGAGAGAGAGAGAGGGGGGGACTTGACACACAATAAAAAAAATGCTATGCTATATTTTTATTCAAATCCTTTTACATGTATGTGTGTGTGTATATATATATATGTGTGTGTGTGTGTTTTGTGTGTGTGTGTGTGTTTTGTGTGTGTGTGTGTATATATATATATATATATTATATATATATATATATATATATATATATATATAAGACTACTTTGCCATGCAATCTCCACATATAGACTGCAAATGTAGGTGTTGCCCTATGGCACATTCCCACGGGTTAAAACTAAACTAAACTAGGGCTTGGAAACCCATCAATCCCCCCTTAAGCCCAAACCATGGACAATGGACTTGGTATAGACCATGGCAGATTTCAATCACCTGAAACTATGAGTAGACACCCCTCCCCCCGAAAACAACATAGGTGTGTGTGGGCACTTCCCTCAGACAATAATCAGAGTGAGACAACAAGAACTTGACCATTTAAGAGAAATGGGAGGTCTTACCACTTTTGTATTTTGTGGCAATGTTTATAACCCATAATTTTTTTTGGTATGGTAATAACTAAATATAGATAAGTTAAAAGAAGGCTTTGACTAAAAAAGGTAATTTTGTTTACAGCAGACAAACCATAAGTCTATTATGACACTGGACAAGGAAGAATATCATTTTGAACTCTGTGGTGATGTATCGAGTGCTTGAAGAAAATTGTCAAAAAATTACCATTTGTTCAATCTCCATCGAGCTAATCTTGATTATGTGAAGCTCATAAAACTCCATGTTTAAACTCTTGTTCATGAAATTGAATGGTCTTTGGTGTCGATGATCTCACCAAATGAACAAAAAAAACTCTTTGCTTTTGACCTCACACACTAGAAGCATTACTGCAATGTTTTGAGAGGTTTGAAGACTGTGGCAAAAGGAAAATTTGCATAGTTTTGATAAGCTTTTTGTTGAGGTCCCTAGAGTAGCCCTTGACACATCATTTTGGAATGCTCTACTACTCACAAAGGCATGCAAACAGGCCGACCACCTGCAACTTCGAGCTCTTCTCTGCATTGTTTCAATAGGTTGTCCCTGTGGCACTGAGTTCACCCTCATAGGCTTGAAGCTTGGAAGGTAGCATTTCAATATGCGTTTTAGAACGCTAAGAGAAATCCAACAGTCCACGCCAACCTGTTGATACGCTCTACCTGGGTTTGCCTTGGAATGATAGCACTTGGTGCTGCTACAATCATAGATGGCGGTTTAGAATGCCCTTGTGGGTTGTGCTTGCGCCTCGCTCACCACTTTGGCCTAGCAACATTTTGAAGCGCCACAGAGCTTCTATGTGACCTTGCTAATGAGATCTATGTCCCCCAGGTCTATTCACTTTTTGTGCAAGCTCACCTAACTACCTACGTTTTGATATGCCCACCCACGGTTGCCTAGGAGCACCTGGGTGCTCTGATACCTATTGTAGGTCACGGTTATGGTGGATGCCAACAAAGAGAAGCCATTGGTGGGATGGCGTGCAAGTGCAGAGAAGGGAGAAGATGAGAGAGAGAGAGAGAGAGAGAGAGAGAGAGAGAGAGAGAGAGAGAGAGAGAGAGAGAGAGAGAGAGCAGGAGTCAACCAACTCTGAAAATCACTTTATAATTGTCTAAGTGATTTTAGCATTTTCTTTTTTAAAACTATATCAAAATCAAGAAATTTTGACTTTAATAATTGATTGCATTAAAATGATGACTTATTAATTTTTATCTCAACTTTCTTATATTGTGTTTCAACTCTATAAATTACATCACAAGATTTTAAGTTATTTTGCTAATTTTATCATTTAATTTGCTATTAAACATTTGAGAATTTTGGCTCTAATAATTGTATAAAATAATGTTTTGATTAAAATAATCTCAACTTTTAAATAGTATATTTTAACTCTAAAAAATTATCTCATGAGTTTTTAAGTTATTTTGCTGATTTTTTCTTTTAACTTACTATCAAAAACAAAGAATTTTATTCCTACTAAGTATATAATTAAACTATTTTAATTTCAGCTTATTAGCAGTTTCTTGAAACTTTTAAAATTATCTCATGGGTTTTAAGTTATTTTGGTAATTTCTTCTTTTATTTACTATAAAAATAAATAGATGTGACCCTAATAATTATTTAATTAGAATAATTCTAGATTGGCTTTCTAACAGTGTGTTTCAACTCTTAAAATTATCTCATGAGTTTCTAAGTTATATTGCTAAGTTTTTCTTTTACTTTATTATTAAAAATACAAAATCATGGCCCCAATATGTATTTAAATTAAATATCTAGTTATAATATCTATGCTCAAACATTTTAATAGTGTATTTTATCTTTGAAAATTATCTCATGAGCTCATAGATTATTTTGCTAACTTCTCCTTTTAAGAGAGATATTTGACTCTAATAATGATCAAAATTAGAATTTTCTTTATATAATTACCATAAGTTTCTAGCAATGTGGAAAAAATTCAAAATTTATCTTATGAGTTTCTAATTTATTTTTCTATAGTTTTTCTTAACACTAGTTTGGTGCCAAAACAGGACACGTAAGTGTCCTTTTTTTACAAATTTAAATTAAATGCTACGTGCATTAGAAAATTTATTTAAGAAAACCCTCTTGATATTCTTAAATATGTTAGCTAGAGGGTCTTTTAAAAATATAACCTTGCAATTTAGAATCTACCATGATCAAGAACTATACTCATCAAGTTGACCCTCGTAAGACTGCGATTGACGGTTCTAACAAAATCGACTTTATAACCTCAAGAAAAATGAAGCGACCTTGTAGAAAATTTTAGGTGTCTTTTTCACAATTTTGCTATAGATAATGAAAATTTCATGTGCAAAAAAATTGACTTGGGAGTATATAAAATAATGGAAAGTTCTATGTGTTTGATATAACCATTTCAAACATATCGTTGTATACAAAGAAAAATATGTTTTTGATGTATTTGCGAGTTTTAGAAAGTGATGCATTGCTTATCCTTTCCATCTACGACTCAACGTGGGATGTTATAGAAGGGCTTTGGTATGCAACAAGTATTGGATTATTTTAAATATTCAAAACAACATAAGAGAGAACTATGATATGCATTCAAAACCTCAAATAATATCAAACTTTCTATGTAGATCAACTAAATGTATCAAAGTACATGGTACATACACAATTGGGGTGCCCAAAACATTGGTTTTAATGTTATTATGGAGAACTCAAGATTTTCAAGAGTTTCTCCATGGTAAAAAATTCAAGTTAGAGTTCAAGTAACGAGATTTAATTGAGTTAGGGAGCCTAAAAAATACGCAGTTTCTTGGTTTCAACATATAAAGTCCTTTGTAGTTGTCAAATTGCACTAGAATAGCCCCAATTCCATGAGGGAAGATTTGGAAGACCAAAATTATGCTCTAATTCAACACTTGATCAAGTATGAAATTATGTCTATAACTTGCGTGTGACTTGGAAACTTGTCTTTAAAGTTCATTCCCTTGTTTTGTAGCACTAAGTGCTAATACTTGGCTTTTATAAACATAAAAAGGGCCATCTCTACAAAACGATATAAGAATTTTAACATTTTTTTGGCAAAATAGGTTGAAATTTTACTAAAATTTATGACTTAGAACTTATCAAAATTCTATCCATATGGGCCGTTTGGCCATTTGTTGTTGTCTCCATTGCAATTTCTTGAGTATGAATGTCTTTGTCACCACAACCTAATATAGAGAAAACCCATAAAATGACACACATTCAAAGAGAACCCAAAAGCTTGTAACACTTGTATCAAAATGGTTGTGTTTAAGGAGAAAAGACTAACCTCTTGATTTGATAGCGATGTCTTTCTTTGATGCTTTCTTTGTAGTCTCTTTGTCCAAAATAACCGTAGAAGATGTGGATCTCTTACCAGCATGCAATTCATACATATCAATCTCCTCCTCCAAACGATTCCCCAAAGGAAATTCTATCCACCATGGATAGATTTCTATCTCGCATTTACTCGATCCATGCATGGTAGAAGGAAACATGCATAGAGGAGAGTCACCTACTTTACACCATGCCTTGCAAACACTTGGTATTTCATTAAGCAACTTCTTGACGAAAAGGTGTTTAAAAACCCTAAATAGACACACATATTCAAAAAAACATTCACATCAACGCACACCAAAAACAATCAAAGCTAAAAAGAGCATTCAATTCACCTAAAAACAACACGTTGTGTCGCTTTTTCAAGTTGCATGGATTTATTCTCCTTTGTCTCATTACTACTTTTTCCTGATTTGAGATCCTCTCTTGCATCTCTACTTCTCAACATTTGAAACATATACTTACGGGCTTCCAACTTCACACCATCAAAATACTTTCTTAAAGTAGGGTCTAGTGGCATTGTTGGAGGCTCCTCCATGCTTTCAAGTGAAGATTCAAGTAAGGACATGGCCACGCTTTCAACCCTATCCAAAAAGATTTCTCTCACCCAACCAACTGTCACAGAAATTAACATGCAGAAACATGAATTTAGCATTTAGATATACCAATGTCTTCCAATGCTTCTAAATGATAAATTGACTTACCCTTTAAAATCAGCTTCTCTTGTAGGTATCAAGTATTGATCCCTTGTAATTCTTGGAGCTTCTAATAGTTTCAAGATTCTAACTCTTTTTTCAGGTTGTAAATCAGAAGTTGCAAGCATTCTAAGTTTCTCCAATGTCACATATGAGTCTTTATCCTCAAATTGTAGGTATCAAGTATTGCTCCCTTGTAATTCTTGGAGCTTCTAATAGTTTCAAGATTCTAACTCTTTTTTCAGGTTGTAAATCAGAAGTTGCAAGCATTCTAAGTTTCTCCAATGTCACATATGAGTCTTTATCCTTAAATTGTAGGTATCAAGTATTGCTCCCTTGTAATTCTTGGAGCTTCTAATAGTTTCAAGATTCTAACTCTTTTTTCAGGTTGTAAATCAGAAGTTGCAAGCATTCTAAGTTTCTCCAATGTCACATATGAGTCTTTATCCTTAAATTGTAGGTATCAAGTATTGCTCCCTTGTAATTCTTGGAGCTTCTAATAGTTTCAAGATTCTAACTCTTTTTTCAGGTTGTAAATCAGAAGTTGCAAGCATTCTAAGTTTCTCCAATGTCACATATGAGTCTTTATCCTTAAATTGTAGGTATCAAGTATTGCTCCCTTGTAATTCTTGGAGCTTCTAATAGTTTCAAGATTCTAACTCTTTTTTCAGGTTGTAAATCTGAAGTTGCAAGCATTCTAAGTTTCTCCAATGTCACATATGAGTCTTTACCCTCAAATTGCAAATCAAACAATGTCTTTTTCCATTGCTCACCAAGTTTGGGATGTATGCAAAGTAAAACCTGACAAAAGTTTAATTATATATACCTAAATTCTCAAAATGAAAAATAAGCTCAATTACTTGTCTTATCAAAATAAACATACCTTGCCAATTCTATCCGAAATTCGTTCCTGAATCTTTGACTTCTCCTTTCGTAACGTATCCTCCCTTTGTTCTCCTATCATAGTCCTTTCAATTGTTTCCATTGCCGATGCAACTTCCTTGTTATATTCAACCTTTACATAACTCACAAATAAAAATTATAATTGCATACACCAAATCTATCAATACAAAAAAAGGGTTTTAATAAGTACCTAAAACACAAGACTTGCCAAGTAGCCTCTCAAAAATGGAAACCATGACTCTTTGGTTCTGCAACGTTTGACTAACTTATTCTCCTCCTCTTTTAAAGACTCAATATACTCCTCTGTATCACTCCCACATATGTCGTTGGTGTTAATTAGCACATCTTGAAGCAATGGTTTAATCACCGCATGCTCATTTAGCCTATTGCATAAAGAAAGATATAATAACTTATTAATTAAACCTTTGAGAGAACAATGTACAACAAAAAATACAAAAAAAGATAACTTACACGTTCATGCGTTGCAAAGAAGCAAGAAGGGCTATCTCTGGAACCTTCCTTGGATCTATGAGAGTGCACATAACTCTCACATGTCTTGATTTATCCTCTTTGAAAAGTTTGGTTATAACTTCCATCCAAGCCTTTGTCCCATGATTCCCCTCCCACACAAAAAACATTTTCTTTGACATAAATTTCAAATCTCTTTTTAAGGACACCTCTTTTTCAAACTCCATATCTGCTTCCAGCCACATAGGATCCCAAGAAGCCTTAATGATAACTGTTACCAACGTTTCTTCCCCATTGCAAAGACAAGTGGAGACAACAAATGTTCCCTTCTCTGGCATATAGTTCTCTGTAGAAAATTCAATTTTAAGTGAACTGACATCTTTTCGGAGACCTCTTACTTTGGCATGTGGTAGTAACCTGCATAGAGGTATGCGAAGACACCTATCAGCTGGCAATACCCTGCAACAAATAACATCACCACTTGTAGCCAGCTGGATATTACTTGCTATAAGAGCATTGTTTCCATCTTCATCATCGTCATTTATAACTTCATAGTTTACATCTTTGTCCTACACGACATTTGTTGGTTGAGATAAAGGGTTTGTGTCAACATCGATCTCCTCAACTTCAACAAATACAAAAGCCGGTTTCTTCTTTAAACTTTTGTTGGGACTTTTCTTGGCGGGTTTCGACTTTGTTGTCTTCCTCTTTGGAAATTTTCCCATTGCAAACCTGCAAGAGAAAAAGCTTCAAATTGTAACCACATTGCTTCAGCACAATAAATGAATTCATTGCTTCACCAGAGGTTTCAAACTTGCGTTTGGAAACGTAAGACGCAACCCCATGGTGAGGACACTATGCTCAAATATGCGGACTCTATTTTCTTTCTTTTGGCTACCATGCACCGTTACTTACCCTACTCTATTATGGACGCCACAGCCAGAGTTAAATTGTTTTTCTATGCTTGAATGAAGAGTGTTTTAGATAATATGCACCATACTTAACAAATCCTGCATCATACTTAACAAAGAGTAAACGATCACTTTAATTAACAAAGCCTGCACCATACTTAAAAGAGCCTGCACCGTACTTAACAGAGGCTGCTTCTGTTGCAAGTGAAAGTGTTTCTTTTCTTGTCGAATGAAAGGATTGTAAGCTGACCATCACTAAGGGCCAAATGACAGTATGTCACCATGTAAGTTATTTTTCTAGCTAAGAATAGCATTGCCTTATGATCAGATATGAACATTCCTATGGTAACAGTATTTCCATCACCTTAAAAATAACTCTTCTTAAAGAAAAGGTTTTTCCAAATCATTGTGCAAAACGCGCACTCTACATAAACTATTCTCCCACAAACTCCATGTCATGCATATGACAACATCGCAATTTTGGATTATACCTCCTTGCCTAGCCCCGTCTCTACAAAAGCCAATGTCCTGCTAACTGTGCATCACACATTGAAGTTTTAAGTATTATTTACCTTGTCTAGCCCTTTTATATGACTCGCAAATGTTGATGTGATAGCAAACCGGGCTGCAACAATTTTCGTGCTGCGGACTAAATCTGCAATAGTATCCGGGCTGCAACAGTATCAGCGCTGCGGATTGGCTGCACTGCGAACTGGTTGCACTGCCAACTGACAGAAAATCTGCGAACTGTCTTGACTGAAACCTGCAAGCTGTGAATTGTCTTGACTGAAAACCTACAAACTAAAGATCTTAGCAAACAAAAAATCTGTTGCGGACTGCTCTGTGCGAACACCTGTAAAACGTCAACTGCAAAACGTATGTGCTGCTACGAATGAGTATGCTTAGCTCCTCCAAACGTATCCTCAGCTGGCTTCTCTAAGTAGCATTTCCAAATGCAAACCTTCAAGCCTTCGAGGACTATCCCTCTCTAGTTCCAAGCTCACGTCTCACCGGAGCTCTCAACAATGCATTTCCAAACACAACCACAAAAGCATTGGTGAGCACGAGAAAGAAACCTCTCTCACCAGCGTTCTGAGGTTTGTTTTTCCAAATGAAACAACAAAACCCTTGGTGAACAGATGAAAACAAAATAGTTCATTTCCCCACACCGGCCTTGATAGAATAGCGTTTCTAAATGCAATAACAGAGACCCCTGTGAGCAGTTCTTGAAGAACAAAGTGTTTCTACAAAGTGTCGTAGGAACAGAGACCTGGTGCTTGTCAAGAGATTGAATTTTGCACAATATTATTTAAAATTTGAAAATGATTTGTAAAGAAAAATGCTTTAAATCTTTAATGAGCATAGACCAAAAGGAAATGTTTTAGAATTTAAGTGAACATAAATCAGAAGCTTCTTTCCTCGTAAATTGTGACATAAGCTTTTACTTTCCTCGTGAATTGTGATAGAAGTTTACTTTCTTGTTCTTTTATCTCTCATGGATTGCGTGAACTTTTTAAATACCATCTTATTTATTACTCATGGTACGTCCCTATCAAACAGATGAGTGCACGAACTTTTTAGATACCATCCCATTTATTACTAATGCCAATCTTTTTCTCGACATTTTCCCAAGGCTCAAGAAAATGATTCCTATGGATCTAGCTTTGGATATTAAAAGCGAACCTATCTTGTCTTGAGATCTGCATTCGTCTTTCAAGATATCTGTAGGTTTTTTGGATGCTTCACTCTTACAATGCCTCACTCAGTTCTTATTACATATGAAGAGAGAGTTCTCTCAATTAGATATAACACAGAGGTGTGTGATATTAGTCTCAATGCTCTAAAGGAGTATTTTCAACTTGCAAACCAAGACATTATTCTATTTGAAGCAACTTCTTTAGATGGTGTAGTTGTATCTCTCTCTATAGTTTCATTGGAGGATGGAAGTGATGGGTATAAGCTTCATGATAACAATGGAGGTGTTTAAAAGCTAGAAAAGCGACAAGTACAAAAATTGGTAGAAAAAGAGAGTAGCATTCTTTCAAGTCTTCAGAAGCTTCCACTATTTAGCTCTCTTCATGTTGCTCTTTCTTCAGCACAAGTTAGTCAAAAACTTGATGAGCTTCCGCTTGAATATGACGGCTATTGTTTGTTTGAGCTTCCACCTTGCAAAGATGGTTCTAACATGAAAGGCATGGAGCAAAGGCTTGATGGACATGTTTGGACAACATACAAGACTAGCTCTGTTGATGCCTTTAAAGGAATAGTGAGAATAAATAGGTGTTGTGGACACTTAAGGTATTATAACATTGATTGTGCTTGTGTAGATATGTTTGGAG
The DNA here is from genome assembly GCF_014529385.1 of Adiantum capillus-veneris. Taxonomy (NCBI): domain Eukaryota; kingdom Viridiplantae; phylum Streptophyta; class Polypodiopsida; order Polypodiales; family Pteridaceae; genus Adiantum; species Adiantum capillus-veneris. The sequence goes on from NC_140952.1 coordinate 96,820,984, forward strand.
CAGTGAATGAGACTTAGTGGAAAGGCAAGATTCACTCAGTGACACCTGTTGGACCATTGAACAAAGAAATTGGAGTTCTTCTTTGTAAGCACTGTGGTGAATCACCAGAATGTATCAAAGCTTGTGAAGCATTTATATACTACTGTATCCCTCGAGATAGAGATGGCACAACAAGATGTGCCATACACATGGGCTTTCATAATCATCCAGTGGCAAAGGGGTTATCTAATAAGGTGGAGGAGGTTGTTCACAACAAGGTGCTCATGCGAGCAACCATTGAGCCTTCTAGCACATGCAAACAAATTGAAGTCTCAGTCACAAGGGACTTGATCATGGAGCTATTGATTCATGAGGATGGTGCTTCTCACAAGAATTCTTCAGAGGGTTACTTGCACAAAGTGCTAGATCAAATTACTTATATCTCTCAAAAAGCTCAAACCAGAAGGTCCATCCAGGCTGCTAGAAAATATTTTCTTCAAGGGGACAGTGGGTTGGATGCTGTTTTGAGACTGAAACAAAGATACATGTATCCATTTAGCCAAAGTGCTTTTTCTTGATCAACTTGGTGATGATAGCCAACCACATGTGTTTAAGATGTCATCTAAGTGTCTAGGTTCAGGAGTGGATCTTGTTAATCAAATGCAACAAGGTGGCTCATTGGAGGGCAATGGGTGCATTTTGATCATGTGCATCGATTGAAGGGGTGGTGCACAATGGGAGCCCATGTATATGATCCACATGTACGTGAGTTGCTCAAAATTGCAACTTGTGAGTTTAAGGTGCAAGATCACCATGCTCAGATTCAATTTTGGAAAATGTTTAACAACCAAATGGTGCAAAATGGTTTTCCACTTCCTCAATTTAGAGGTTTCATGTCACACAGTCCGTATAATAAGGTGGAGGAGAAAGAGAGGTCTTGCAAGTTTCATTGGGAGACAAATATGGTGGATCACACTAAGAAGTGCATTAAGCTAGCCTTTCAAGAAGAGCACAAGTATATATGCAGGTAGTGGAGAAGTGCACCTACTGAGATGGAGAAGGAATGATGTAAGAAAGCTATACAAAACTATTCAATTGATAACCACATTATTGAAGGATAGCTACAAAGCTTGCACCTATGGATTGCATGGTCGGATGCACGAGCATCACATTGGATTGATCAGTATCTTACACAGCACAAGGATACTACTGTTGACTTATGCTTAGCAGTGCAGCAAAGTGCAAAATATAAGTCTTTTATGGATGGAAAATATCATGGTACTGGTACAGACTTGAAACAACTAACTAAAAGTCTAATGGAAGGACACACAACTCTAGCTATTGAGAAGAAGGTTATTGATTTGACTACTTCTACAATGGATGCAATAGGTCTTGCCTCTTCGGAGTATATGAGACAGCCCATGGAGAAAGTAAGTTTGCGTTGAAAAAGAAAGTTGGATCACTCAACTCCGATTCGTGAGACTGACAGTCATACACCTGAATTGAATACCATCACAACCTCTAGAGCTATTCCACAATGTCCAAGCGTCAAAGTAAAACAAGTAAATGAGTCTAAAGTTGCAGAGTCCACTTGGGCCATTAGGAGAGCACCTCCTAAGGCTTAAGTGAGTTGTTTTGGGTTAATCAAGGAGACATGCTAGAAGTACAACATTGAATCTATCATTTTTGGTCGCTAACCTTTCCTCTATGGTCTTAAAATTTGTCTTGTTGATGTAGGTGAGAGGTGTGGGGTTGAGATCAACATAAATGGGGGAACAACATTGCATGGTGTTCCTGCCCCTTGCTTCAACGGAATAAGAAGATACCCAGGTGGCACACATGAGCAGGTCATTTGCTTTTGCAATAGCAATGTACAACTTTCTTGGAATGTGCATGGATCTGTTATTTTTCCACCAGGTCCTGCACCTGGGGTGTGGCCCATCTCAAAGGGAACGTTTCTATTTTCAGAAGAGACAAGTTTACTGTGAAAGTTAGGCTTTGTTTTGGATGATGGCTCTCAAGAAGGTACAATTGTAGAAAGCTTTTGATCTCAACCTCCTGCAAGTGGATGGTAGATTGGTCAAGTGGAGAAGCAAACTCACCAAAGATTTCAAGGATAAGATTGGCTTGGCAACTAAAATGCATGCAGCTGTTCATAGAGAGATTACAATAGTCCCAAACAAAGTGCACGTTTTCTTCTTGGAGTCAGAGGGATCAAAAGCACGTGGGATTGCATATTCCATCACAGTAAGTCAATCTCCACGGTGTACATGTGAGGACTTTGTGAGACGTGATGCAAAGGCAAGTACCTATATTCCATGCAAGCATATATACTTTGTATTTTTAAGGACTCTTGGATTGTATGTAAATGTTCAAGAATTTATACATCAAGCCGCTCTCTCAAATATAGAGTTATTCCAAGCCTTGCATGGAAGACGTGTGCTAGTGGCTGCTTAAGCTAGTTTCACCTTTTAGCTGTCAACTTCATCCGATATAGAACTAGATGTTTTAGGCCTTGTATGGAAAACATATTCTAGCGATTTGAGTATGTTTTTCTTTTTATCTATCATCTATATCCTACTTTGGCAACTAACTTTTGTTGTACTAGCTATCCACAACAACCTACTCTCCCCCCCTCCCTTTCCTTTATTCCCTCTTTCTCTATTGTTGCGGGAGTGACTCACACATCCATGAAGTGCATGCAAACACTTCCTAGATCAACATAATGTCAATCGAGGACACAGATGACACGATAGGCACACGGAGGAAATCTCTTTAGCTTGTCAGGCTGAGACCATCCTACACATACAACACTCTGGAAGGCCAACTAAACCACAATCAAGAACCTCACTGCTCTCAACTACACCACCTAGCCACATACACACATACGGAAGGTAACTCACATATTCATGCTAGATTTGTACGAAACTTAAGGAACACCATCCCCTCACTAGGATACACCTGTCCCTAAGCTTCTACACTAAAAACCCTCACTCTAAACCCATCTGTGGAAAATGCGTAGGATGACAGAGCAAAATTTTGAAAGTGCCCGAAAGTGAAATTTATGAGTACCAATGCGTAGCTTATGTTTCCACGATTCTATAGACTACTAGCACGCAGAAAACAGACATCGGTTGATACACTTACGACCACAAATAGCTCGTAGATGCGTTGGCGTGTGCGCTTCGTCTCGCGTGGAATGCTTGGCGTTGTTGCGTAGATCTCCTCGAGCCTATAGCAATGGTGCAGTCGGATCTCCAATGTGTTGAGTGAGTCGGGCGTAGCTAGAGGATAAAGCTCACGCTCACTCTCTTTCTCTCTCACACACAATAGATGGCAGCGCTAAAGTTTTGATTATGATTAAAGTCTCCTCTTACAAAATGACCTAGGTACCTTATATACTAAGGCTACTACCTTAGGTTTAAGCAAAAATGGGGTTGAAAGGGTCAAATGGCTTTGTATTTACAATCTGGAAGTGCCATTGCACCCCAGCTTCTGAAACTAGAATAACTACTCATTACAAATGACGTTTATAGCCATAATCCACAGCATTTCATAACTCGCAAAAGATAAGACTTTGGTACGAAACTTGAGTTATGTTGTGTTGTTGACCCAGCGGTCAACATCTATTTCCACCTAACCTAGGTGGTGTATGGAGATCATGATGTTTAATGAAAAACCAAGTTATTTATGTGTAATTTTTGCAGTCAAAATCTCTTTGCAAAATGAGTCAAATCAAACCACATTCTCTCACTTTTAGTCAGCAAACATTAGGTGTTCAATCAGTAAAGCAATTTGAAGAGTATTCTTTTTGGTTGTTTCCTTGATGAGAACTAGAACAATTTTCTTTCGTGCACTAATTATTTTAGAGTGTCATTTTTCATGTTTGAACACACACTCTCTCTCTCTAGTCATGATCTATGTATGATAAGTGTGAGTGGATTATTTGTGTGTCTCTGTAGAAGATTGCAATTATAATCTTTCTTATGTTGAAAAGATTTATGTTTATGGTTTTAATGACAAAGAAGTAATGGATGTTTATGCCTTAAACATATGGCAAGCATGTCACGATTGTTGTGCAGGTATATAGGGAGTTTATGGGTTGGCCTTCGGATGACTATGGCCATTTTACTAATGATAAATTTTATGGGACTCTTTGGTTTCTTCTCACTTCAGTAACACGCTCTTTGAGCTAATTAGTTCTTCAAAAAGTGTGTGGTAAATAATAACTTAAGGAGAGAGTGGAGATAAATATAACCTAGAACTCAAAATACTCTGTAAACTTCCTACATGGTCTGAGGAATTAAAAAAAGAAAAAATGGAGCGTACATAGTTTGTTACAAACATGGAATAAAAATAAAGTTAAGCGTAGTCTAGTATTACTAGGATTTCAGCTACAAGATATCCCCAACTCATTTTTCTCGCTCGCTTTGTATGCCTCGCTCGCTTTCAAGGCTCGTTAAATGGTAGCACCCTGAAAACATGAGAGCTTAAGCATGAATTCATTTAGAGTAAAAATTAACCCAATTGTTTTAGATGTGCAATAGCATGAAGATAACAAGAAAAACTTACCTTGGTGTATGTATGGTAGCATCGTCTCCTCGCTTTGGGAATTATTGTAGACAATTGGTGGCATAGTCTTCTCTCTCCCTCTTTGCCTTCTCTTGAAGACCACCAATTGTGCTACTTGGAATGCGAGAAAGGAATCAGACAAGGGAAATTGAATCTATGAAAATCTTGAGGTTTAGGAGAGAGCAAAGGAATATTATAATGAGAACAATAAGGTCAAGTAATGGCAAGCTTGGGGCCATGGATTCTCTTGCAGAGGGATGTGTGTGAAAGAGGCTTAGCTATGGCTTTTTCAAGCTTACTCTCAAGTTTGCACCTTCAAAAAAATTAAGGGAAGGAGTGTAAAATGAGAAGATAAGACCTCTTTTTATGCAAATATTAGATAAGTGCCTTCACTTATCTTAATAGCTTATCTTTCTTATCGATAAGTTCTTTTTACTTATCTTGAAAACTTATCTTTCTTTACAAATCTTTTTCAACAAGTTCCTTGCTGACCATATTCTTATCTTCTCATTTTTTTCCTTCTGCTAATTTTCTTGAGAACGAAAAAGCTAATTTCTCATGCATTGGTTATACCCATGTCCCCATGGTGTAAGCCAAAAGCATCTTGTGAGTGACTTTGGTGCTTGGCTATGGTTCAAAATTATCCGAGTATTTTTATTTATTTATTATTATTACTTTTTTTTTTGAGTCGGTGGCTATTGTTGGTCATGAGTAATGGCTAGGAGAATGCCCTTACAAACTTCCTAATAAAAAGAAAGATTTTTTCTTAGCTCAAAACAATAAAGGAAGGTGGTAAATCTTCATCCACAAGTTACACCTTTAACTTCTAGGTGACGCTAATTCAATCTTCGCTCTAGCTGGCTCATCTATATAAGGCAAAATCTATCCTCATCTCTTATAGTAATATTACCCTCATCTTTAACTTCTAGGTAATGCTAATTCAATCTTCGCTCTAGCTGGCTCATCTATATAAGGCAAAATCTATCCTCATCTCTTATAGTAATATTATCCTCATCTTTATCTTTTGTTTCCATATTCTTGTTAAGATCTCCTTAGTATATCTCCTTTAATCCTATAGGGTTTCTCTCTTGTTATTTTCATTATGTTATTTATGAATTGATGGCAAGAGCTAGTTTTATCTATGGCCATTCCTCATATTCAACAAGCAAGTGAGTCTGCAAGGAGAATTTTTGTGGAGCGATATGAGCACCTGCTCTTCCCTCACTTGGGAACTTCATCCGCACAAACCAAATGGTGGACATTTTGAGGCATAACAAGGGTGACACTTTGGGGTTGGAATAACCTTTGCAACAATGTTCGCTTGGCTATGATTATTGAAGCTATGGGTTTGGGCCCTTGATATTGCTTTGTGCTAAGGTCAATGCATTGTGGATTCTTTGAGCGAGCCTTTTTGCTTGCACAGTTTCTTCCTCATCACATGATATGCTTTTTTCCCCATTTTCCTTTTGGCTTTTCACCCCATGCCAATGAGGTGAGGGTTATGATAACACACCAGATTATTCCAACAAATGAGTTACCTAATATGTGATCTGCTTGTGTTATCTGCTTTCGTGATCATGTGATGGATAGGCTTATTGATTTGTAAAAAAATCTATCTTCATTGTATCTCTTAACAAGTTCATCATATATTAAGATTTTGGTTCTTGTCTTGAGTCCTTCTTTCTTTGATTCCACTAAGTCCTTGAGATAACTTCAAACGTAACTAAATTTACTTATTTATTTATATTGAAATTCCATACAACCACTTGAACTAGAAGATTTGAAGGATAACACTAATCTTGCTATTATTTACCAAAAACAATCGTATTAGAAATATATTGCATTACTTGAGTGACAAAAAAAGTAACAAGATGGAGCTTGTACTCATCGACCATATGGGCTATTTAAGAGTAATATGATTACAAAAAGGAAAAAACACATTACAAATGGTGAGGAAACTCATAAATAAGACGTTCCTAATCCTGCTAGGAAGCATCTTCAGTGGGATAGCCCTTCTACTCAGCCAAAACCTCCTGAACCATTTTGGTAGCAGCTTTGGTTCCTTGTTGTCTAAAATTTGTTCTAGCTCCATCTACATACTCTTCGTTAGTCTTGAGAATGGGAGATTGTTGATTTCGGTCACTAAGGTCTAAGGCAACATAAGCATTGGCATGTTCATGTATCTCATCCTTTACTACAATGAAGTTTATAATTCTTGATCTAGGTAGGTTGACGATTGGCCCATAAAAATGAGTTCTAGGGGGGTTTCTTGCTTGGGTTGGGTTTCTTCTTTTGGATCCAAGGTTTTTTTTAATGGTTCCCCTTGATTGGGGAGATTTTCAAACTTAGCAGGGCTAGCCAAAAGACTAGGGTTATTTCTTTGTGGGCATTTGGCCTTTTTATGGCCAGATTCTAGGCATTTATAACACTTATTTTTCCTTCCACTTTGAGTGACTGGAAGAGAACTCACATGAACAAAACGTAATGGCGGTTGGGTTTGGGTAGTTGTCTTTAGCATAAATGGCACTTTGGGTGCTCTAGAGGATTGATTGGGGTAAGAAGGGAGTTCATGTTTCCTATATGTTATAGTACCTCCCTTGAAAATTCGCTTATGTTTTGATTTGGCTTGGATTAGAGCATCCGCCAGTGTGACAGGTCGAAGGGAATCTACTTCAGGATCAAAATATTCTCCAAGCCCAAATTTCTCCACGTTGAGCTGGACATCCAAAGCTTGCAACCTGGATAGACCTTCATAAACTTTCTCCAAATGAAGAGAGCGGGAGCTATAGCCTACAAAATTCATCAATAAAAACATGGATTGATTTTCCAAAGAATGGTTGAAAAACAAATGTCACATAGCGCTGAAAAGTGGCTAGAGCATTGGTGAGACCAAAAGGCATAACTTTGTAAGCAAAACATCCCCATGGTGTGATAAAGGTTGTCTTCTTTTGATCTTCTTCAACGATGCTAACTGTGAGGTAGCTTGAGTAGACATCACATATCATGTAATGCTCATGCCCTGCTACCTCATTGAGAATTTCATCTTGAAAAGGAAAAGGAAAAGGTCTCTCTTTGTGGCTGCATTAAGGGGCTTGTAATAAACACAAACCCTCCACTTACCATTCTTCTTTGGTGTGACTACCACTAAAGAAACCCACTCCGAGTCTTCAACATGATAGATGAAACCTGCTTCTAGTAGTTTTCTTACCTCTTTGAGCAAGGCCACTTGTTGAATTACTCCTAGCCGCCTGAGCTTCTGCACTACAGGTTTACTTCCCTCCTTGAGCTTAATGTGATGCTAAACTACTGTGATGCCAATGATTTTATCATATTCATCAATAAACAATATGGTAAAATTACTTACCATTAAAATATAATCTTCATGCTCCTTTGCACACAACTCACTAGAGAGCATTCGATGTCGCTTACTTGCTTCTACCAGAGGTTGTATATCTGGTGTCTCCCCTTGGTTTGAAGATGATGCATCAGGTTTCTCCATCCTCTTAGGGTCCCTTAGAATGAACCTTATCACCTCAATGCTACTGTTGCTTTATTTAGTCACTGTTGACTCCTCCTTTGAAGTGGTTGAAGAGTTTCCACTAGAAAACTCATCCCCAGAGGTTTTTAGATCCATGTCACGTTGCCGACCTGTCTTCATGTCATAAAGTATTTGCTTCCCCTTGGCATCCTTCATCTGGATTATGTTGGTGTCCTAGTCTTTCTTATTTCTCATAGCCATAAGCCAAGGCATCCCTAGAATGATAGCATAGCCCTCCCCCTTGTGTGGCATGACAAATGTCCACTTTTACATCGGTGTTGAATGCCTTTATCCTAACTGCATTTATAATACCAACAGATTAAACCTTTTCATTATTTGCTATTTTGGCTCGGCATGGTGCCAGCCTTCTCACCTCTAACTAAATGATGCATCATTTTTTCACTTATGACGCATATTTGTGTGCCACCATCGATATAGATATTGGAGATGTATTTCCCTTTGATGTGAGCATCCATAACTAGTAGTATGTCATCTAGATTCCTCCCAGAGATAGCCCCATCTATCTTTGAATTTGGTCACCTCATGCTAACCATCTTTTTTTATTGTCTCCTCGCCCTAGGTGCTAGGTGGAGTAACTAAGGCTAGGTGATTTTTGGGCCTTGTATAGAAACATCTTGAACCAAATCATATAGTTTAGAACATTCACCCAAAGAGAAATCTACAATGTCAATTTTACGTCGTGACTTGGACATTGTTTTACTAGATTCTCCTTTAGTTTTCATCTTTTCTTCCTTTTGGGAAGATTCACCATGCCTAGCGTGCTTTACACCCATGGAATCTACTCCTTTAACCTTGGTCTTACCTTTCATCACTCACTTGATATCCTCCACCACTAATTTCTCCTTTCCCTTACCTTCAAGACTGATGACACTTATTGCTTGGTTGCCGATTGGTGGTGGGGATAAGGGTGAAATGAGAGGTTATGGTGGCTGTGGTGGATGTGGTTGAACGGGTGGTTGTAGGATTTGAACAAGTGGTGCTTATTGTGGTGCCCTCGGTGGTGAAACCTGATTTTGTCTAGCTCCTGTGTTGAAATTCTACCTCCTTGGGTGTGGGCAGTAATACATACCATGGCCGTCTTCCCCAAAATTGTAGGAATGGTATTCTTAGTTTTTCCTTCATTGTCCTCTCCCTTTATCTTGATTGTGGTTGTGTGCATGCCCTTGCTACATCAAGTGCACATAAAGATTCTTTAGCTGAGTAGTGATGTGGATCAATAGGTCTTGCTACTCTTATGATGTCTCTTGTGGTTGGGTTCTCTAAGCGGCTATTGTAGTTATTGGGGTTAGTTGGACTGAGCTTGATTCCTCTGACTTGTTGACTCTTGCTTGTATGTGCAGCTTCTTGTCTTTAAGACGGGCTGCTTCCACTGCCAACTCATACGTTGCAGGGAATCTCCCCTTAACCTTCTCTTTAAGCGACGACCACATGCCAACAATGAAATGGTCCTTCTTTAGGAAATCAGGTGCTCCTTCACCTTCCTCCAGTGAGGAAACCCATCGCTCCCACAAATCCACAAACTTGGATTTGTAAGTGGCATACTCTAGTAGACCTCCTTGCTTTAACTCTATCAATAGCTGCCATAACTTTTTTGAGATTGTGCCTCCACCAAACCTCTTCACAAAGGCAGCAAGTAGTAAGTACTATGCATCCTTGGTATCTTGGGGCAAATCATTGTACCAAGACTTGGCCTCTACTGTCATCAATAGAGGAAATATTCATAGTTGTGAGGCGTCGTAATCCTTGTTGGAAACCACACAAGCAATGTCAAAGTTATCCAAAAAATCGGTGGTGATGCCTTCTCCCTTCTTGGCATTGAAGGTGGGAAAAGAGACACTTGCCATGGTAGTAAATCAATGAGCAAAAAATTGAAAACCCTTTTTTCTTTTGGAACGACTTAGTGATTCATAAAGGTTTATGTATAGGTGAAAAACTTGAACAAGAGCTAAGAAGAGCGCAAGGCTAGAGTAGAATAAAGATGATTACATTAAAAGAGTGGTAGTAATCAAGAATGGTTAAGATGATGGGACGTAAGGATCTAAGGATCTCATCAAGCATCTCTGCTCCGAATAGGAAGACAATATTTTGCTGGTAGAATATCTTTCTATCAATGTACAAGTTTACATGCACTTGCTGCAAGAAACAAAAAGGAATGACTTCTGGCCTATTTTTATTATCCATGTTGGATGTAGGGAAAGGCTTTAACCATTGGAGTTGCATACCTTAGGTGTTGACAAGGTGATACCTTCACCACAAGCCTCTAACTCTTGTTGAAGTCCACATAATCCTCCATATAGGGCTCAAAATAGACTGGGCGAGAAGAGTCTACCTCAATCCGCTTTCCATTTTGCATGCGACAGTGACACTTGGGTGATCGTCGTACTTGACTTGAAATATCTAGGCCTAGAGAGAGCATAGGCCCACTTGCTTCCACCAAATTCTTTAGGCTTTGTGGCTTGGAATTTGTGGTTGATGTAGTTGATGACTTGTCTCTCACAGTTGGAGAGAAAACACTTGGTTCTATGAAAAATATGATTGATGTGAGAGTGCTGATGGAGTTCTCAAAAGAAAAACTCACCGTTATTTCTTCACCTCCTCTCTCTGCACTCACTGACAACATGCTTTGGTTGATAGGGATGACATTTGGTATCCCTCCCTCTTGATTCTCTTGACTTGCGATTAGCACGAGAAATGTGAGATGGGGAGCTTACCTCTTGGATATTGTGTGTGGACTTTGATTGATTGCACAAGTTATGTAAAACTCCAAGTGTGGGAGTTGGTTCAATGTGATTATGATTCATGGTTAAGGGATCAGATTCCCTTATGAATTATGGTTGATATTTTATGGTGGAAGACACTATGGCTCATGAATTCTTTTTCTGGATATGGTTATGCTGTCAAAATGCTACCGAATTTTTTTTCAGCCATGTTATGTTTTCAAGTGGTTATGTAGGATTGGCCGTGCCTCACCCAAGTTGGGTGGAGTGCTCACCCCTGTGAGGTGATTGGATTATGGTTTATGGTTTGGGACTGGATCATGAAGTGATCTAGTTGTTTTATGGTAAACGTATAAGGGTAGAGAACTTGTACATTCTATCTGCTTGGAAAAGATTGTTTGTGCATATGGAAAGTGCTATTGTGATTGGACTCACGTGTTATGTTTCTCATGGTAACATCGCTACAAGACTAGGATCACCTACATCGCTTAGCCTTAGAATAAAGGGTCATTGACGTAGGGCTTTGCTGGATCAGGGGTGTTCCCTAGGTCTTATTAGGCTCACCTACACGGTTAGTGTGTCAGGGGTTGAATGACCTACATGGATAACGCATCGGGAATTTTAACTTGGCTTTGCCTAAACACCCGGGGTGGGCATTGAAGAGGCACATCACCTAAACTGGTATGGTTGGTGTTGATACCCTAGCAGCTACTGTTACTTGGGATCCTTTGAGAGCTCGGGTTCACGGAGGGAGATGAAGCGGCCTTAGCCTATGTCTGGATCAGGTAGGTTGAAGGTGTTCTGGCTTGCTCCCGACGAAGTGAAATTCTCTATGTTCATAGTAGAGGGAAAGTGGATGGGTGGACCGGTCAATCCCTACACATGGTCCGGTGCTCTGCTAACTATTTTGTCATAAACTTTTTTGATGTTATGGTATACCTCGATTTTGTCATGCGTTAATACATGTTGCTTGTTTTCATTTAGATGGGCATTTAAATATTCTGAATGCAGTGTACACATATATTCACCCTCCACAATGTTATATTTTCTTGAGTAGGCTTTCATTCATAACACCCATTCAGGGGTAACACTAGTCGCTAGGTACCTCTGGATGCAGTCTGGCTCATGGCCTAAACTCCATGCTTGGTCGGGCGCTGAGAACTCCTCCCCTATGCAAATGCTTTCGCAAATCTCATGTATATTGAAAATTGTATATTTTGTGCATAGACCCCCGCGAAGGGGTATCTCTCAACAGTGAAGTACAGAAAGGGATACTCTTTAGGCTACCCACAAAAAAAGGAAATAGCCTAGTTGTTGGGTTCCAACTCCTAGCTCCACCTCATAGTCCATAAAGAAGTCGATCACGTTCTTGCACCAAGGAAAAAACTACCTCTCGTGAAAGAGGATCCAAGAGGCATAGAATCTTGAGCCCAATGGGATGTGCCAGGGGCCATTCCTATAAGCAATGTTGCTTTGTGTCTAGATGATGCCCACAACATTTGCAGGTGGGAGAGAGGCCATTGTAGACTATCCAACTTCCCCACTCAGATCCTATCTGAGCAACCAACACTACCTTGTAGGGGCCCAGATCCTAGTCGAAAAATCCTCCAAGAACTCTTGAGAGTCCTCTGTTGTGTCACCAGTTCCTTGTTAATGCTTGAATAGTTGTTCTCATGTGGTAGGATGTGTTGTCCCAAGTGGTAGACTATATAGTGAAAGAAAGAGACGAGAATGGAATCCAAGGGTACAAAAGGATCATGCCATAGCCATTGGCAAGGATCTCACTCTAGCCATGCTAGATGGGGAGCTCCATAGACCAATGAGCACTAATTTGAGCCAACTAATGCTAGTTTTGGATTGATGTACCACTTTTGAGAAGAAGTTTCAACCACCCAAATTCTCTGAAAGATGCATCCAACAATAAAGAGGGGGCTGCTCCTCTACCCTGTGAAACTTGCCACCATCTTGAACCTCATTGTATAGACATCCACCAGTTTATGGTTTCGGGTTTAAGGTATATATGGGTTTATTGTGGCTTGACCTTGTTTTTAGGAATTTGTAGTGAACATACGAATTAGGGGCTATTGTTCTAAGGATAGTCTTTAAAGTTTAATGCATTGCTTTTATCACTTATTTATTATTTTTGGGATTGTGTTTGTGTAAAGAGAGAGAATGTGTGCTAGTGGTCAAGTGGGTAGGTAAAGTTTTGGTGAATGTGCGTGTGAATGTTTAAGGTGTGTGCGCACATCTAGTTTCTTGGTTTAAATAATAAATATAAATTTTCAAAATTAGTTGCTTGTTTTGTTTTTCTTTTTTTCTCTTTTCCTTTTCCTTTTTCTTATGACATTGCAGAAGTTTTTCTTTGTTATTATGTGTATTTTATTATGTTTTTATACTACAAAGTTTTTTCTTTGTTTGTTTGTATTGTGGATATTCAAGATGTTTATAAATTTTTTCTTTCTTTTTTGGCTTTTGTTTACACTTGTTGGCATATTTTGTTTTCGCTCAATCATCGTTCGTTTAATTTGTAAGTTTAGATATTTCTAGACTTATGAAGGTATATGTATGTCAATGTCAAAGGTGCAACAAAAAAGGGTGAATTCGGTGATGATCTTGTTTCCAACTATGAGCAAACTTGGGACTAAGTAGCCAATGAATCTTAGATCTATTGCAATAGATCTCATCGTGCACAAGTTTTTAGCACAAATTCCCCACTGTATGGGCATAGCAACCACAAAGGAGAGGGAGTGGTAGAGAGAGGAAGAGAGATTACTCCATAAAACTTCAAAGAGAGAGATTTCCAGTGATTAAAAAAATATATAGAGAGAGAAATCTTGCACACACCAAAAATGCTAGCGAGAGAAAATGATAGTAGTCCATTCCCGGAGGGGGATCCGGTAAGTGAGTGAATGCTTTGGAGGAGAACTCCGCACCTTTGTTTGATTGAATTTTCTGCAACACTTCATTTCTCTCCTTCTCCACAAGAGCACGTCAATTCTTGAAGAGGCCAAATGCCTCTCACTTGTGTTGTAGAGAATATAACCAAGTAAAGCAGCCGAAATCATCCATCAACAACATGAAATAGAGAGATTTGTCAAGGAAGGAGTTTGCACAGGTTCACAATGGTTGGTGTGAACCAAATCCAAAATGAAACTATCTTGGCATAAAGCATGCTTTAGCACTAGGTTGGTAACCTGATAGGACATAAAAGTGTCCTTTCAGGGTTTTGAAAAAAACCTCCAAAACCATAGTAGATCCACTCATTCTATAAAATCCTTTCATGAGGTTATAGTTCAAGGCCTACTACACATGGAAAAAATAAGAAACTTGTAAAAATTCTCATCTTTGGGTCAGTCCAAGCCTCCAAAGTTGATGGACGAGTACATTTTCATCAAAACAATCATTTCTTACATTTTGTTGCATAATAATAAGATTAGGGATTTTTTTAGGACTTGAGATAAATTCCCTACTTAACTTCAATGGGTTGGTGATCAGAACATATGATTGCTTCTCACTCACTATTTTTTGTTTTGCCAAAAAAAAAGGTACAAAAAAGTTGAATTTTACCATTCTGCAAACCTATCATCAAATTTTCTATAGCCACGCTCAATACAAATAATATATGCATGTTTTCTTAGTTCCCTGTTGTCCTTTAGGTTCATAAGGATCCATGGAGCATGTCAAAAGAATAATACATCTCTTACCAAGTGGAATCTTAGGGACAAAGATGAAGTGCTAAATACAACAAACATGAAAAAATTGGGTTCAACATTATGAGTTGTAGAATCCCATAGAAACTATTCAATATCTAGCCAAATTTGATCCTTATGAATAGATATGGTTTCTACCTACAAAATGCATGTAGTTGTCACAAGAAACTAACAATATTGAAAAAGCTATACTTGATATACTAGAATGTTTCGTTTTCTTCTATAATTGAAAAAATCAACCATCATTGTCTACTATGCAAAATAGGGTATTAGGTGCCCCAAAACTCAAGGAATATTAGCTTATGTTACAATATGCGACATGGAAAATCAAAACTGCATTTGGATATCATGAAAGCCACCAAAAAATCATAGAAGAGCTAAAATTGGCTAAAAAACAGGATTTGATAATTTTTGTAATTTGGTCATAACTTACAACTTTAACATTTATTTCTCCCTAGAAGCATTGGGACATGTTGAGGACTACTAAAGATAGTTCTCTAGCATTATAGACCTCACAAACATGAATTCTAGAGTGGTATAGTTGCAAAAAGTTGAAAAAAGACAAAACAGGACCCATTTTTTCACACAGTTTAGGTTGTGAAATGTTGTGCAAGGACAAGGTTAAAGATGGAATTGATATTCCAAAAAAATGTCGAATATTTGTCAGCTCATGAGACAACGTTCTAGACAGATAGCACCTCAAAATCCATTTTGAAACTCTTTACATAATTCAAGGAAAATGGTCACTTAACAGGACATAAAAGTGTCCCATTACCAACCTAGTGTTAGAATAGCATCTTGATGTTTCTTTCCACGAATGCAAGTAATACATTTTAGATCTATCCTTTCGGACTGATTTCCCATCTCTGGATTGACCTTTACTATAATGATTTGTGTTGGCATCCCACTTGTCATTATCATATGTTTTAGTCATAGTAAATGGCTCAAGATTCCTTTTCGACTTCCTTTGTACTGATTAGCAACCTTTCGTATTGCATTCATTGTCACTGGTTTGCCTTTGACGCTTACCCTATCCTTCTTGTGAGAACCACTTGAGTGAGAGCGTCGCTCTCCTCTTTCCAAATTCCTTTGCCTAAACTGGTGAGAATGTTGGGAATACTCCATATCCTCAACCTCCCTCTGCCTCAAGTGGACATTGGTCTCATTTCTGCGGGTTCACTATCAATGTTAGAGCCTTGCTCTCACTCCTTCGGCATGAAAGTGACACGATCCCATCCTCCATGAATCTTGTTGTCGGCCCTCTACGTCGTCTGACTCTTCTCAGTGGCATGGTTGAATTTTAGCTAGCTCAAAACCCCAAATGGGAGATAGATTCTCTGTGAAGAGCTCTTTAGCTGACCACCGTGATTGCCAAAATAGAATGAGATGGTCAATTTTGACATCTATGCTAGGTTGGAGTAGTGCTAGAGTTAGTCAAATTAGATCACGCAAGCATACTTTAGATATACGATAAAAAAATGATTGAATTCAAAAAATGACTGAATTCAAAATAGAATCAAGAGACAGAGAGTGGAATTGGAATGCATATTTAGATAATGAGAGTATATCTAGTGTCAAGTAAACCATGAGAGCCAAGTAATGCTCAAGGCAATTGTCAAAAGAGTACAAGACTCAAAAATGACTAGTGACAACAATATCCCGCAAAATCCGTAAGGGGCCCTATTTATAAGCACCGGATTGAGCCTCTGACTGACTGAGCATTGTACAGTTACTCTGGTAGCTAGGCTTGATAATTACTAGTTCCTACTACAACTTTGATTCCAAATTATGGTATGTTCTCACCGTCTACAAAGTCTTTTGGCAATAACCCATTTGACAAATGGATTATACCAACATGTTCCTCTAACCTAGACCTACATGCTCCTCATGTGATATACCCACCAAAGTGTAATACATTTATCAAAATTCTTGTACAATTTGTTTATGCAAGACGGTTTCAAAACTAGAAAACCTAGCCTCTATTGGACTTGTTTGGACATATAGTTGTGCAAACTGGCTCACAAAATTGACGGTACTAATCCTCGTAGGATTCTAGACACTCCTATCTATGGCACATAGAGACATGTGCACTTGACACCCCCTCTTGATTAAGGTTATGTACTAGTACCAAACTCCATGCACTACTGTGCAAACTGGCTCACAAAATTGACGGTACTAATCCTCGTAGGATTCTAGACACTCCTGTCTATGGCACATAGAGACATGTGCACTTGACACCCCCTCTTGATTAAGGTTATGTACTAGTACCAAACTCCATGCACTCCATAAGATGATCTAGTACCAGTGGGCTTATGGATTTTGTCCTCCTTAGCTACTTTTGAGAGAGAGAGACAAAGGATTCCCCGAGTGATGGTAAATGTCTTAAAGACAGGGATTGTGATGATACATTTACTCCCAAATAGTGGAGTGCCTCTTGGATTAACAAATCCTTGCTCGCTACCAGCCAACCTTTGATGTCCCAACTCAAATGGTGTGAAGCAAACTATAAACCGAATGGATACTTGTAGAGAGAATGATTGGATATGCAAATGCTGATACCCACAAAGGTTATTGATGAGCCTATGCTTCACCTACGTGGGAAGGTTAGTGAGTTAAATTCTAAATGAGAGATGAAGATCAATATGTTCTTTGGAATGTCCATAAGTCATGGAAAATAATTTGGATGATGTCTCAAAAAAACATGCTCTCCTGGGGCTTTAGCTGCATTTCAATACGATGGAAGCTCTAGATGGATCTTCATCTCTATAATGGATGTGACTACGAATATAGGATCATGATGCCTGCAAATTCTTGTGATGTTTCCCTTGGTTTGGAACCCTTTGGGGACATATTTATGGCCATTGATTGCTATAGGAACATGTGAGGAACATATAAATGGTGTGAACCCCTGATATGCTGCCAAAGATGTGTACATATTGATGAAGATGCAATGCCTCTTCTCGAATGATGAAATTCTCTAAGCAGATGGGAGATATGGTTGTTCAAACAATGCTGAGACTCCAAAGCTAATATGATGATCTAGATGGCCCCTTCCTTTGTCATCCTCGGCTGCTAACAAATCCTAATAGTCACAACAACATCTTCATGTTTCCAATGCATGTCTTCAATGATGTGATATGTCATGTTGAAGAATTTATGACTACAAATATCCTCGCTAGGATTTGTTTATGTCAAGGTGATAGAGCACACAAAGCAATTCAACTACCCTCTTGCAGGAGCACCACAACTATAACCCCTCGTATACACTATTTGCTATGCTATAGATAGACACTCCTACATGAATGGCATGTCCACCAGTTCCCTGAGTGAGAGAAGCATCCTTGAGGGAAATGATACAACACAGATTTAAACACTAGAGAGAAAAAAAACGTAAACTTTTAAAGATTAGGAAATAAGTGTAAAATCACAAAGCTCTGATACCAATGTCAGGCGCAAGGTGCAACAAAATTGAAATGGTGACAAGATCTAGACTTTACATTTCCCTAGTCTTTATATTTTCCCTTTTTTGAAAGTGTGTTACTTAGCACGAATGATGGTTCCTTGTATTTCCATGTAGAGAGAGAATGAGAGAGAGAGAGGTAGAGATGTGTAGAGAGAGAGAGAGAGAGGGAGAATGACACCCAGTGGGGTCCTTACCAACCCTCTCAAGGGCCCCCCACACCGTTGCTGATGTGGTATTTGATTTTAATTGCATAAATGGGATGTACACACATGAAATACCTCAATGCAAACTCTATTGACTTGATCGGGAATGTCACCACAGTAACTCTTCAAAATGAATCACCTTCAGGGCTGATTGATGCATCTTTGTAGCTATCTTGATGAGGGGTTGTAGATGGCCAGCAAGGAAGAGAACCGGGGCTGGTTTGTGCTCCCGATGTGAGAGGAATCAAGGGTTGAAAGATGACTATAAAAACATAGACTTGGCTGCAAAAACACAACCAATTTGTCGCGTAAAGTAGGGCAAAAAACACAGATGCTAATGAAGTAGATGACATGTAGTGATGGGAGTACTCATTATAGCAAGGGACTAGCTGAGAAGAGGCTCAATGGGCTACCAAAGTATCAGGCTACAAGAGAAAGGTAGTGTTAATAGATCCACCACAATTTTGATGAGAAAAGAGGCTGAAAACTAAAAATGGTGGGCTAAATGGCTGCTTAGAGCTTTTGGCTCACAACGAGAAGCAAAAATGCTAGCTTTTTGTTTTGAAAAATGCTAGGTTTTTTTTTGCAAAATGCTAGGCTATTCTTTAAGCGCTACCTCATCTAATGAAAATTCTAGGCTATGGGCTTCTTTTAAAGGGAATTTGGCCAGGTCAAGTGTGCCAAGTCGGAAAAATGTGTGCGCATGAGAGTCTTTTGGCAATAGCTTGCCATTCTATGACCCATTTTATGAGCAGACTGGATGGACATGTTCCTCTAAGCTAGACCTACATTCTCATCATGTCAAATGTCCAACAAAGTCCAATAACTTCTATCAAAATGCTTGTACAATTCAGTTATGCAAGAGGGTCCCAAAACTAGAAAACCTAATCTATTGGACTCGTCTGCATATTCTGGTGGTGCAAACAAGCTCACAAAATTATCATTATTAATCCTCCTTGGGGGAGTCACATTGTATTTTAAAGCACGTGCATTCAAGGACTATTTCTAAAATTCCTTATTAGTGAATTTTGGACCAATAAAATACACCTTTTTTCTAATTCAATCAATAAATTTTTTTGAATATTATTTTATTGTACTCTTTTGTATGTGAAAATGTGAGGAAAAATGGAATTCAGTAACCCCTTCCATTGCACTCACATGATTGTTGCATATTTATTATATATCCCCCCCCCCCCTCGGGCGCCCCCATGTAATTCTCCTATGATTCTAGACACTCCTATTTAGAGATGTATAGAATTGTCTCTTGAAGTTGATGAAGCATGTCCACGTGGCACATAGATCCATGTGCACATGAAATTTTGATTGGTTGATCACCTATGTCAAGGTAGAACTGGGACAAATCTCCCTACTCCTTGTTGACAGGTGGTTGACCACCACTATCAATGGCTACCTAAGGATGCACTTCTTCATCATAGACCCAATTCATGTCAAAATCATTAGAGAACTTGGGCATGTAACAAGGCTAGGTCAAGGTAGAAAAGAAAAATCTTCAAATCTGCCCACTACAGTCAAAATCATCCCCAAATGAGCAAAAAATGCAGAAAAAACAGCAAACCGCCTCTTTTCGCCCGTAAAATTTAGCACCAAAAACTTACACAGATCACCAATTTAATTCAAGAGCATGCTATGGATTCGATACCATTTCAAAGGTACATCGAAAAGGGTTAATAAGGTGATGATCTTGACTACAACTATGAGCAAACCTCCTTTCCAGACGTCTCAGCCAACGGATCTTGGATTTATCATGATTGATCTCCTCGTGCATAACCTTCTAGCACAAATCATCCACCGTACAGGCATGGCAACCATGTGCAAGCACAAACACCATGTGTATGTTGTCTACAAGTACAGGAGAGGGAGCAATAGAGAGAGAAAGAGACGTCGCTATATAAAATGCCAGAGAGAGAGAGAGAGAGAGAGAGAGAGAGAGAGAGAGAGAGAGAGAGAGAGAGATCTGTTGATTAGAAAACGTGAGAGAGAGAGTCTTCACACATAGAAAATTCAAGCAAAAGAAAACACTAGAGAGAGAGTGTGTGGCCAAATGTTGGAACTCTGAGTTGTTGGGGGGGGGGGGTAGGTGGGATACACATTTTGTAGCACAATTGCAAAACACTCAAGACTTTGACCTCGAGAAAACCTAAGAATGGGGGTCCTGCCTCATGCCAACCAATCAGGTGGACAACACCGTGGAGTGCATCCCCAAGAAAAGTTACATCTACCTTAGAAATGATCGACGAGCATAGCCACAAAATAGCCCTCACTCCCTAATCTTCTCCTGGGAGATACTACACCTACCACCAAATAGGAATCTGAAGTCTAACAATATAGACATGAGCCCTCCTCTCTGCTAAGTAAAGGGAAAATCCTGTTGGAGTCTCATTCTCAAAGTTGTCTACCACTCCTTAGTGAGTGCAACTGTTAATTATTTCTTTGTTGGTTAAATTCTTTATATGTAATGCTTTTGTTTTATGCTAGGCCTCATTGTGGCTGAGTTTGCACTGCATCTCTAGAGATTTAATTTAAACTCAAGTTGTAGAGCTTTTTATAAGTATGTTTTCATGTGTGTGTGTGTGTGTATATGGAAGCATATAATTATATAGGGTTGTATACCCACTGTTTGGCAATGACGATGTTAGTGGAAATGTGGTAGTATCCGATCAATACTATGCATGCTAAAGCTAATAGTTATATAGCCTTCTAGTTGACTTCTATAAGCTTGTAAGTAAATTGTTCATTTATGGGTGAATTTGGGCTTTTTCCAAATTTATTCTGGTATATGTTCTAGTCCTACAATTGGACGTGCAGACGTCACATTGTGAAATTTCGATAGGAGCATAGCCCTATCAATTATGTGTTTGCTGGTTTAATCCTTTCTATTGTGATGCTTTTGTTTTGTTCTAGGCTTCAATGTAGTTGAGTTTTCCCTATATCTCTAGAGCATTGACATAAACTTAGTTTGCAATTTTTTTCATAAGTATCTACTCATATGGGAGTGTCTGTGTGTGGGAGCATATATTTAATACATAGTTCTACATCCACTATTTGGCACTGACAACATTATATGGTCAATACTTTGCATGATGGAGCTATTGGTTATATAGTCTTGTGGTTGACTAATCTTGTAACTGCATTGTTCATGTATGGGTGAATTTGTGATTTTCCCATATTCATCTCGGTATCATATATCATATTAAGGGATATGTAGATTTCACATTGTAAAATTTTTGTCTAAGATGTGACCAGTTGAGAGGTGTATAGCCATATAACCTATGTGTTTTTTGCCGATTTTATTCTTTCTATGTAATGCTTTAGCTTTGTGCTAAGGTTGCTGAGTCTGTCCTGCATCTCGTTGAGAGATACTTAGTCTGCAAAGCTTTTTGTAAGTATGTTCTCATGTGGGTGTGTGTATGTGTGACATATCTTCAGCTCTTGCAAGGAAAAGAGAGAAGGGAAGGGGGGGGGGGGGGGGGGTGTCTTGTTTATAAGTGACACGCCCAAACTCATGGGATCTACGATGAGGGTTTCATCCACCGTTGATCCCATCTACTGTGGATAGAAACAGAAGGCTCCCCAATGCTGCGTTGCGTCTCAAACTCCTGACTTGCTCCGTCGCGCTCCGACACCCTATCCAGCTCCCCTAGTGCGACTCATTGAAAGTAATGCGAGTCTAGCAGTATATAGATCTTGCCCCCCCTGTTGCGTCGATCCAACAGCCCCAATCACTCACACCGCCAAAAACGCTCCCCTATCGTCGATCCCTCTACTTGGACCCCGTGTTACTTATAAACGGGGGTGGGAGGCGCGGAATCAGAAAGAAAATCTTAATCCTCAGATTCATTGGGTGGAAACATGATAATCTGAAGCCCTCTAACCACGAGCTCCTTTGAATTTAGAACCCTCCTGAAAAATAACATCAGGCTATGGGTAGTAGGATTGTAGAGCCGATCTATCAGAAACACAAAGTCATATAGGTAGCCCACATGAATGAGCCACCGAGACTTGGGTCGAACTTGGATCTGCTGATCTTCTTTGTGATGTGCACGAAGGCATCGCACACCCAAAGATGAACATATGGGAAATAGAAGGTTTCCCGCTAGAATACGCCAATATAAGGGAGCGCAATTGAGAATGTGAATTGCAATAGCAATAGCCTTCGCCCGAAGAAAGAGAGACAATGCCCTCCATCATAGGATTCTTTTGCTCAACCTCTCATGGAGTGCCCACATTTGTGGGGCAAACCCCATATTCTGCACAATAATCCACAAAAGCATGAGAAGTTGATCCGCACACAATGCCTTGCATTTATGGCCAATTTTGAGGAGCTTCCCAGCAAGCAGGTTTGGAAACTGGCATACAGTCATATTGGCAGGTTCTCAAATTTAATCCATGCGAATCTTGCAATATCCCTTTGCTCTTCAAGCAGCAGGAGCTCTATTTCAATCAAAATTCAATGGGAAGTTCTTGAACACGAGCAGATACTTGTTTAAGGATGAAAGTCACAGGCAAACCATTCGGTTTGATTTTGAGTGTTAATGTGTTCTCTTTTTTTAATTAAAAAAAAACCCAAATTTGGCTTGACCTCAGCTCTTGCTCCTGTCACCCCTTGGTTGCTATCTTGTTGTTACTATTAACCAGTTGATATAACCCACCCACCCCCCCCCCAAAGGATGTTGTTGGATGCTCTGCTTGAGAGAGAGAGAGAGAGAGAGAGAGAGAGAGAGAGAGAGAGTCCTCATGGTGCACCTGTTGAGGGAATCTTGTGAAGATTCTTTTTAGATTTTCTTTTCCCCCAAAATTGTGCTCACATACTTGCTAAATTATTCATAATGGATTCAAAAAAATTGAAAGGTATTCCTAATGGATTAAAAAATATAAAAGGTCAAAAACTCAAAGAATTCCAAAAATTTCAAAAAACCCTAGGTTTAATATAATCTTGGTGGGAGTACACTAAATCTACATAGAAGAATCCCATTGATATGATTCGTAAATAAGAAAACAAATAAGTTCACGACCTTACATAGCTCAAAGAAACTCTGCCTACATAGCCTAGTGCAAAGAAATTCAAAAGAGAAGAAAATGTTAAAACAATGGAAATGGAAAAGAAATGCACTCGACCACTTCTTTT
Source organism: Adiantum capillus-veneris (assembly GCF_014529385.1). Taxonomy (NCBI): domain Eukaryota; kingdom Viridiplantae; phylum Streptophyta; class Polypodiopsida; order Polypodiales; family Pteridaceae; genus Adiantum; species Adiantum capillus-veneris. The sequence goes on from NC_140952.1 coordinate 96,844,333, forward strand.
ATATGGACATGAAAAGTCTTTTTACTTTCCATTAATGGACTTCTCATCTTCACGGGGCTTTTATTTTCCTTCTTTATGGTGCAAAACTCACAATCGTGAGTGAATTGTATTAAGCACAACATAGAATTACAAAATAGCCTCAAGCTCAGGCCGAGCGTTGAGGTACTGAAAATTACAAACTGCATGTCTCATCCCTCATTACATAGTATGTGAACTATAGTTCTAGGTTTTACTTATTGCAATGGACATGAAAAGTCTTTTGACTTTTCATTTTAATGGACTTGTTATCTTCATGGGGATTTTGTTTTCCTTTTTTTTTTTGGTGCAAAACTCACAATTTGTGAGTGAATTATATTAACCACAACATAGAATTACAAAATAGCCTCAAGCTCAGGCCGAGCCTTGAGGTGCTAAAACTTACAAGTTGGATGTCTACCGCCTCTTATCGAGGCTTATCATCATCGGCTTAACTCAGTAGGTGAACTATAGCTCTAGGCTTTACTTATCGTAGGTTGACGACATGACATGGGTAGCCCTAGACCAGTCTTCAAAGTCTTGCTTGCATCCGAGCATATAGATCACCACTCTGATTTCTTGTAAAATCTATGAGAAGCTTGCCACGTCTGTATCTCATTCAAATACACGATAGTTCCTTGCTTGCCATATATGATGAAAGAAGAAGTACTTGACAGTTTGAGTGCAGATGAGAAGAGCAGGATTTCCCAACTTCTTGCCACCAAGGAGGAGATAAGTCTTGTAGAATCTGATCTGCCATGTCCTTTGGACCCACTTGCAGATTTTCCTTTTCAAGCCTCTGATCGCATGGCATTCCATGAGTACGTGGTCCAAATACTCACTAGCTATCATGCACTCTGAGCATTGATCTGTCCCAATTTCTCTCTTTGAGATATTAACACCCATCAAAAGAGCATCCCACATTACCTTCCATAAGAATATCTTTATAAACTTTGGTCATTTTGGCTTCTAGATGTTCTCCATACTTCCTTCCATCGTTCTTCCGACCATTATTTCTTCCATATTTTGTTGAGGGGGCTTTTGGTTTCCCTTGCTTACCATTTACTTATGCATTTGAAATGTTTTGAAGGGACTCTTATTTTTCTTCCCATCCCACCTTTCAAGGTTTCGTCCTAAAGTAATAGAAAGGTTTTTCTTTTTTTTGAGATGGGGGAGGCCTACTTGCTCAAACTATCTACAATCATCATAAAATAGAGAGAGCGTCCCAAAAAGGCAACAAACATTGGTCCACACAAATTGATGTGAACTAGCTCCAAAGGACTTGCGCTTGGTGAGAAGCATTTTTAGGGAAAAAAAAAATTTATGTCATTTCCAACGAATCCAAGAAACACAAGAGCCATCCAGGGCTTGACATCAAGAAGACCATTAACCATAGGTTGTGTGAAGGATTTTTGAAAGCTACTGATTGTAAGTGACCATAATGATAATTCCACTAATCACTTGTACCAACATGAGATAATGAGAGAGCACGAAGGAGATATATCTTTTCTCGATAATTCTCATTGACAATGATCATCACTAGTGTACCTTGGTGGAGATGTATATCTTCACAAGTGATTTTACAACTAGACTACATCAACTTGGTCTATCTACTAGAGTAATGGCACACTTATCCATCCACCTCACTCACTACTGGCTCACTTTAACCCATGATTCTAGTTTTACCTTATGTTATACTTTCCCTTTTATACACTGTAAACGTACTTTCTATCTTGAGTAAGTGAAGAAGAAGTAGAAGTAGAAGATATTGCATCTATCTCTGTGTGTACACACTTTCAAGAGCTCAAGGTATCTCCTTCTCTATCTCTTAACACCATTCTATCCCCCCCCCCGCCCCCCTTCCTCTTTTATTGCTTGCACATAAGGGAAAGTAAGGTGAGAGAATGTAAGCTAAGAATTCAAGGCATTGAGATCATGTTTGAAAAAGATTGCATCTTCCATTGTCATCCTTATCCTTCTCCTCACGTTATAGGGCTAAGTCTTTTTCGGAGACTACTATAGAATGCAAGTCACATGGTCTATGTCAAAGCAGCTATCTGTCTCTACCCCACCCCCCCAAACCACAAAGATTTCATAGAGAGAGAGAGAGAGAGAGAGAGAGAGAGAGAGAGAGAGAGAGAGAGAGAGAGAGAAATCCTACCCAGGTCCCAAAAGCAAGGCTAAAAGTTCTATTAGGGAGACATTAAAATATGAGATGGTTGCCCTTCCTTCTTCTGTGATGCTGTGTAAGAGCTCATAAGCCCTCTTGTAGTCCACACCGCAGGGCTCCAAGCTCTATGTAGTCTTTCAGGCCAATTTTTCTCCCAAAGTGGCCTGACTGCCTCTTCTTTGACAAGGTCTTGAGCCTCCATTGGCAACATCTGAACTTCTACTTTTGATCCTTGTGTGCTTTTGAATGATCCATGGTAAACAATGACATGTTGACTTTCTAGCTATTCTTTTGCAAGCCGTGTGACATTTCCTTCTTTCAAGGAGTCTTCCTCTAACTGATATGGTGGAAGCTCGGAAAATTTTTCCTTGATGGTCTTCTTCTTTGGAGCTCCTGAAGTAGATGAGAGTGAACCCAACAGAGCATCATCCAATTCATTGGTCAAACAAATTCTAGCAAGTCCCAACCCAGTAGAAATGCCAATAAGGAAAAAAAGATCTCTAAAAAGTACAATCCTGACAAAATTTATCTTAGGCATGCCTAAGATACAGATGGGTGTAAGTGCATGCAAATTGGTGTCAAATTGAATGCATAGAAAGTGTATGAATTGTTGGCGATATGCAAAAAGTTTGCTTTTGGATACTTGTGGTGAGAGTTGTGAGCAAATTTGTGTTTGCTTTACCGCTTCCTGAGATTTTGGTGATTGACAGAATTATGTTGTTCCAAAATCAATGAAACTTATCAAGATGCTTTAATTGACCTTAGTGGACATATCTATGTCCTCAAATTGCAAGTTAGGTCTCCCCTTTAAAACTACTATCTTAGGCACGTCTAAGATAAGAAAAGATTCTTTTGGGACCATTTTGTGCTTTGCGCAGCTTGAATTGATGTGCCAGGGTTGATTCTTGATGTCCCATCAAGTTGGGTTTGATTTGACATGCTAAAAGTTAGTTTTGGGCACTCGAGTCTCTGTGGTGCAATAAAGTGCATTTGAGAGTAGTTATGCATGAAAGAATTGTACTAGTGTGCTGTAAGCTTTGTGTAGGGGGATCATGCCAATGTGAAAATGTGTGCAAAAAATGCTTCCATCCTAACATATCATCTTTCCTGCGCCTAAGATAAATTTTACAATTCATTGCAATTTAGGCCCTAATCTTGCCCCATATAACTTCTACTAGGTTAATTATGAAGGTTGACACCCTTGGTTGTGTTTCTTGCACTTGGTGTTATCCCTGATGAGGTTGATAGTCCTATTTTGAGCCAAGCTTGATTTGGAGTCATTAACCAATATCTGTATGCCCGCTGAAGGTTGGTAAAGATCCAATGTAATGTATAGAGTGCCCCCTTTGAGTTTGAGGTCAAATGGATCAATGTTTTGCATTCTGGTGCAAAATGTTGCTTTTTGGTAAGTATATGAGCATTTTTTTCTACACTGATGAGTTGTCCTCCAATGCATCCCTAACTCTCCACAGTTTCTTAGCATGATAGTCCCAAAACATATGTGAAATTTGGTCTAGATCTAGTCCTTCCATCTTCAGCGCGCTGAAGAGACTAGGTCAGCTTTTTTGACATAATTTGCATCTTTGAGCTTAGAAATGTGTTTCCCTACTAGTGACAAACCCATGGTTCATTTTTGGTGCAATTTGGATGTCTGGTGTGGCCGGTGTTAGTGTTTCCAATCCAAAAACCTTGCAAATTGTCCTATATTGTTGTGCCCCCTACATCTCTTGTGATCGGCAATGTGATAATCAAAATACTACTGAACACAGTGAGGAACTTACCCCTCACAGATGGAGTGAGTAAGAGCTGACAAACATGGCATAGGAGAGCGTGGAAGGTCATCAAAATCAACAACCCCGAGCTCTCTCTCTAAAGGTTGGAATGCAAATGAGAGGGAAAATGGCCCCAGCGACTATACATACCTATAATTTTCCGACAAGGTCCATCCAATACCTACCCAATCAGTTCATTAGACCCTAGAGTGTACTCTCAGATCAAATTTTTTGAAAACTAACATCCATGGACCCCTTTGTCGCAATTTGTTCTAGATTATTAGTGAGTCGAAGTGGCCGCCGAGTTTTTTCATTAGAATTTTTCTTGCCTTTCCATTGAGCTTTGAGATTGGGCGTTTGAAGTCAAAATCCAATTTTAACATTCTTGCTTATTATTTATTATTTATTTTAGCTTTTATAGCAAGAACTAAAGGAAAATTAATCAAACTACTCAAAAGTTCCATTCCACACTAAAAAATACTAAAACACTTCTAGCTATATTGTTTGGCCATATTTTTGTGGATTGCTTCATTTCATAATCATTTTGGCTAGAAAACACACATTATGAGTAGAAATTGCACTATTTTATGGCTTTTGACAAATATGTACACACCTAAGAATTATCCTACTACATTCCCCATTCATCTAATTATTAGGGCAATCGTCTAATTTTTTTAAGAGAGATCATACATTAACACACAATTACTTCATAACATTGCCTCTCTCCTCCAAATTCATATGCTTCTGTCCATGTTTAGATTGTCTCCCCCCCTCCCTCCTTGCTCCAATCTTCCAGGATGACTGCGTACCCTTGTTTTGCAGTGCATAGGTTATAAATTTTTGTCTATGCATGACCCTGACTGGCCCTATAATGCTATTGATGTCGATGCAATTAAACACACTATGATGTGCAAGAGGTGGTTCTTGATTATTGCACTCAAGGGTTTTCAATGGCAAGGTATGGTATGATTGAAATCTCTTAAACAATAAGTCTTGTAGCAATTGAGCTCATTCTTTTATGGTGCAATAGGCATTGTTTGTTGTGTGATGATTGGAAACAATGGTTTCAATCGTGGTGCGTGGTTTGACTTCAGGTACTTATACCCGATTGAGGTTGTCTTGATTTGCGGTGGGGTCTTTGGTACCCATAGTTTAAATTGTCTACTTTGGGCATTTAGTCTTCTTCTCTTAGGTGTATATTTGTTCTTTGTTTTCCATATTTATTTCATCTTTAGTAGCGATGGTTTTTGCTGAGAAGGTGGATACGATGGCTTCTCCTGAGGGTTGTTGGCGGTGTATATAGAAACCTTTTGGGCACCCAGATTTATTGAGTTCGATTGATGAGCGAATTTTTGGTATCTAAACTTGCCTGGTTCCTTGCATAAATTGAGTAGAAGAAGTCTTTAGTGGAGAAATAGTTGTAATTGTGATTAATGACTCATGCTTTATTGATTGGAAATCACCAAGAGCTTCTTTCCGTTCCTCCTTGCTGTGTGAAAATGGTATTTTTAGTTGTCCTCGTTTGAGTGTAAGCCCCATAATTTTGGCATCCCAATCTTGGATTTCTTTATAGGTTCTCATCCAAGGAGCGCTCCAAAAAACCTAGGTTAAGTGCAATCCCACCTAACAATTTTGAGATTCACCTTTAAAATCATTAGGGAAAATTTTCACTCTCAAAGGGTCCCTATAAGGACTTTCACTCTCTCTCTCTCTTGTCCAAAACGCGTGCATGGTAAATTATTTACGAATGAAATCAAAACTTGTTGAACCTTTTGGATTTAGAATGTACTCCTCAAGATCTATCCATTCATGCCATTAGATTCTTTATATTCTAGAATATTCTATTTTTTAATGTGATAACTCCATCTTATAAATGGAATCTCTACCCACATTTCATCTTCAGTGGGGAGGCCACAACTTCTAGAAATCAACTCCAAATTTATCAGAGTTTGGGGATTTAGAACCTACTTTCTAAGATCTTTTCGTTGATATGTTGGTTGGTGCTACAGCCGAGAGCGCAGAGAGCCCTGCAAAATACCCAAAAAATAGTACACTACAAGCCATAAACAAGCAAAACTGTATACCTGGCAACCATCTTTGCACATACTCCAAGCCGTACGCGATAAGAGAGAGATAGAGAGCGGGAGAGAGAGAAAGAAGCGCGCAGGCGCACCTCCTAGAGCGGAGTGCTACACCGGCACGGCGAGAGAGAAGAGAGGAGAGGAGAAGAACAACGCAAACACTGGGTGCAATCTCCCCCCGTGCAAGAGTGACCATTTCCCTCTTGCACGTATTTGTTTTATAGATTTCTTGAATGGTCAAATTGGTTACAAACTGGCCGGCCGGTCATAATTGGCCAAAGCTCATAAAAGAGCACTTGAATAATAAAGTGTACATGATATACAAATACATTTGCGTAGGCCAAGCTGGGTCTAGTCTTTTCCACCTGTCAGCTGCAATAAATCATAAAATATCATTTCTATAACATATCTCTCCATTGGAAAGCAACTGTCCTCAGTTGCGAAGATAAAATTTGCAAACAATACTTGTCAAAAACAGTGATTAGAAATCTGTATTAAATAGTAAAAGAAAAATCCATAAAATTAGACACATTGATTATCCCTGTTGTCATCCACATAGTACCTATTCTAGTGTCCCATACCACTAGAATAAGCAGTATATGTCATACCCTGATGAATCAGGATATCATTGGTCACACTCATCATCAGTCTCATAATATCAAGTCTTATCACATAAACACTACCGTGATAAAATAATCATCAGATACCAAATCCCAATCCAATTCCAATTCCACAATATAAGTCCAAATCCAAATCACTTTCATTATGTACCCGGGTAACAAAATCATACCAGTTACAGTGGTGTCCAGTCAGTGCAGCATGATTTCGTGATCGGTGTTGCCTCAACCGGAGAATCTACACCAATAAGACGTGCTGCCTAGATCGGCGAATTTGCACTAATGCTGCCTATATCGGCGGATCTGCATTTACCATTGTGAATTTGCAATTTGTCAGTGTGCTGCCTAAATCGGCGGATTTGCACAGATAACTGGTGTTGCCTAAATCAGTGAATCTACACCAAGATGAGCATTTACACACTGCCTAAATCGGCGGATCTGTGTGCATGTGACCAATGGACTAGACATGGCATAAAAACATAAAAATGTACTACCTGTTTCACACCACATTGGAGTAAGGTTGAGTAACAAAGTATTGAGAAATAGGTATTGAATGGAAAGCACCTCGGCTCATGTGAGTAGCTGCATATCTCAATGTGTAATGATCGCAATAGCAATTTCATTTAATACAAGTATCGGAACAATGTTAGAGAATGCAGGTAATTAAAAGAGATAGGCTTTCTTTCAAAAAAATAAATGGTAATCAAGGTAATAAACTAAAATCCTGTTCTTGTAAACACCATTTGTTATCCCATCGTTTGTGTCGCAATACGTACTTGAAAGGTTAAATTTATCTTGTGAGAATACTCAGCTCATGTGCCAGGTGAGAGCGTCAGAGTTTCATAAAATTATTCAATAGTTAAGATATCTGGGAGCAATAAAATTTTTCAAAAATTAAAAAATAAAATAAAATTGAAGACAACATGAATATAGTATAATGACTAACAAAATTGTAACGTGAATTTGTGGATAAAGTGCCAAGATACAGGTGATAACTAAAAGGAAACATGGTCCATCTGTGAAATGAAGGTAGGGTGAGTTGATGATTAGAATTTAGATGCAAGGTAGAGATCCATTAACAAGTTACACTCACTCTGAATGGTAGGGTTCTGCCTAGTTGTAACTATAGTTTGATCTGTAAGAATAATATCAAAAGTACAACACCAAGATCACTCACTACCTGCCTTGGTCAACATCAAACAATAAAATGGGATGGTTTTGGGCAATTAGCGCGAGGTATCTCACTTGGTTGAAGCTACAAGGGTCTCCTTGCTTTAAGGTTTACGAATTGTACATAGTTAGATAATTCAAAGAATTTATACGAGATAAAAAGAAAGGACTTATTAGCAATGTGGAATGATTCTTTGCCTTAATTTGTCCTAAGGCGTGTAGAAATTGTATTCATTTTTTATTTTTTATTTTTTTAAAATTATTTTACTACAGGTGGCCAACAGGGAAATGAGTAACAAATACATTATCCCAAAAACCAGGAATGAGGAGATTATCATTGCCTAGCCAAAATTATAATAATGATTTGATACTGCAATTTAATATCGTGTTGTTCAATGAGGCCAATCATCCCATAGTTTATGATTGTGCAGCCCCATGAATACCTTGCAGCAGCGAAGGAGTATCCAACTTCATCTACCATATGGTGATCACAAGGTCTTGGATCGTAATTATCGTCTCTAATTTTATGTGGTCGCTAATTTTCTAATTGGCCAATGATAGTCACGGTAGACAAAAAGGTGTCAATTTTTTTTTTTGGTAATTAATTAGTTTATGCTACCTCGCCTAGAAGATGCAACCACAAGACGCCGGAGTTGATGATCAAAGATATAAGCACATATTCATACAAAGGACACCATTACGTCCTGAATAGATTAATCGTGTGTAAAAATCCTATGAGAACAAATGGATAAAAGCATTATGGATCTTAACACAATGGCTAGGTATAAAATAAAACGAAATACAAAGGTATCGTAGACAGAAAAAATAAAAACTAAAAAACGTTATCATCATCGGTGTTGATGCTCGAGGATGTTCTGCATTGGGCGTTGTCTCAGAAAGTATTGCAATGGTCGGCGAAGAGCGTTCTCAATGTCCGCTTCGACAGATGCAATGGAAGAGGGGGAGAGCGAGAAATGAAATGAATTGTTTTATGAATCGTCTTTACAAGGGGTGTGGGATCAAACTCATAGAATCTTATGGATGGAAGACAATGTCTGGGTATACAATGAAACAAGGTAAAATAAAAGCTGAGGATGTCTGACGTCGTCGGAAGATGTATTGCATCTGCTGCTGCAGAGCTTCGACAATGCCACCACTGTAATCCGTCGTCAAAGGGCAAAATAGATTGAGAGAGATGCTCCTGCTTGCTAGCTGAGTGAGAGCACAGTAGTCCACTGAGAGAGATATGCACAC